>NC_134577.1:9792500-10030000 GCF_050947875.1 Dermacentor variabilis | reverse complement strand
CGCTCCTAAACGTCAACATTTGTAGTAGATTTGTTCCCCGTGGTTAGGACTTTAGTTTAAACTTTCATTCTGCGTATGGTGGCTTTATGACTCCGGCGCTCGGAAATTTTTGTTAGTGCGCAGTTGTTTTGCCTGCTGGTCCTTCAGTCGAACTCCATTTTTGTTGCATTTGGATAGCATTACTGTTTGAGATCTTCAATCTTGCTTTCTTCATACTTTCTCTTTGCTTTCGTTCTCGCCATCTTCCATTTCCATGTTTCTATTCCTTCTTTCCCAGGCTTTGTGCCCCTTCCGTGACAGTTGCCGGAGTGCTTCATGCGTTCCTTATCTCTCTTTCAGTTGCCTATACATTTTCAAATCAAATAATAATAATGAAAATGGAATTTATTAAAGCTCTTCCAAGGGATCAAGAGACACTGTACAAACAGTCCTAGCTTTTGGCATCAGCAACACGAGTTCGCGTCTTGCGCCGAAGCCATGGCAGCACCTACAGCGCCACTGGCATGTTCTCCACTATAATAATAATAATAATAATAATAATAATAATAATAATAATAATAATAATAATAATAATAATAATAATAATAATAATAATAATAATAATAATCTTTTATTGCACATAACGTATACAGGGCAATGAAACGGGCCTGTCAAAGCCTCTAGTGGCTTGAGGGACTTCGCCCGGCAAAGTCGGCAGACGGACGTGCACTAAAACATAAAATATGAACATAATATAAACACAATATATCAACACAATACTAACATGAAATCAATAGTGACAAAGGTGCAAAAAGTTAGGAAAAGTAACATCAACAAGAAATGAAAAGTAAAGAGCAAGGAACAGTATTTTAACAATTCGTGCCTGATCATGAACATTTTTCAGGCATATGTGTTACAATGAGTGAACCGTGTTACAATGAGTGAACCATGATTTTTAGCGCTTAATAATAATAAGAATAATAATAATAAGAATAATAATAATAACTCTGATGATGATGGTGATGATTAGCAATGCTGCAGGTTAATGCGCAGTAGGTTAATGCCACCTTACGAAACACTGACGCCCTACGTATTGTGTACGTATTCACAGCCCTAGTTTTGATTGATACCAGAAGTAATTTGGACGTGCGAAAGCTGGCGCAGGACATCGGGCAGGAGTGAACCGACGTCCGCCGGTGCTGCGGCGAAGCCTACTCCTCATGCCGATAAGCCAGCTACATTAGCTTAGGCGCCACCTCCAGGCCATCGACGATAGTCGTCCTGCGCTCCTCATCAAAGCAAAGCCCCGCCGTCATCCAGCATTACCTCCAGTCGCGCGCTGTGCTCTGCTGCCGCACGCGTCGTCAAAGGGACCACCCGAGAGGCTCTCCCGACTCGAGCAGCGGCCCAGTGTGGAGGCGGGGGAAGGCAGAGCAAGCCAGAGGAAGGGCTTCTGCAGCCGGCGCGCAGCGCGAGAGGCAGCATCTGTCGACGCGGGATCTTGGCTCGCGAGCGACACACGCTCTGCCACCGCCGGGTATAGGGTCCGGGCCTCCTCTGTTGGTTTGGTCTCGACGCTAGCGCCCGCTAGCACGACAGGGCTTCCTAGCAGCGGAACCGCAACCCTCCCACATCCACTCCTACTGCGCCCCGCTCTTTCTTCCCTCTTCTCTTTCTCTTCGTTCCCTCGGAGTTTGAGCTTGAGGCTTCCGAGGCCTACGCCCGCTTTTTCTCTCTCGCGTCTTTCTTTGACCCGCGCATGTTCCGTGTGGGGTTTCTTTGCTGTCATTTAACTTCTTGGAGCTGGCTAGAGAGGAGGAGTTTTGTGTGTGTTTGTGTGTGCGTGCCTGTGCGCGCATATAGTGGGAGCTGCTGCCTGCTTCGACTGCTGCTCGCTGGCTGGGCTCGCCACGGGGCACCGTCCAGGCTCCGTTCCAAGGCGCTGGTTCTCCCCACACTGCTCGAGCGGCGTTTCTTCCGCACTGCACCCCTCCCCCCCACCTCCTTCTTGCTAGTCGCTTCTTTCTTTCGCACGAAGGAGCCCGATACGCAGCCAAGCAGCAGCGAACGCGGCTTCTTCGCTCCTTCTCTGTCGCGCGCCCGAACAGCAAGAGCAACTGCGCGCTCTTTCCTTCGACGCTCGCAGCCGGCGAACCTCGAGTCGCAAGCGCTGCCTCCTCCTTCTGTCGGTGGTGTTGCCGTTCGCCCGCCTCTGCTGCCGCGGCTTCTTGTTTTGATCGCTGCGCGACGTCGTCGACGGCGACGTCTCTGGCTCCTGGGAATGTGCCTCGGCGCCGTCTTTGTTCGCGATAATGCGCCGTAGTTAGCTCGCTGTTGACGCGGACGAACTCGCTGCCGCGTGCGACGCTGACCTCGTGGTGCCTTGGCTCGGCTCGACTGCTGTGTCTTGGAAACCTGTTCGCCGGTGACAGTGCATCGCTGGCGCTTTCAACTTTCGGGACGACAGGGCAGTCCTAGAAGTTCTTACCCTCCGTGGCGAAGCGGCAAATGCAGTCGTGAATTGTTTGCTCGGGGTCCCTCCGTGGTTACGAAGATACTGCAAGGAACGCAAGTGTGATTGTCATCGGTAGCTAATGGCCCTCGGGCCACGGACAGCAAACTTCTTGACGTCAAACGCTCTAGGCTTGGACGGTTGGTTGACCTCACGGTGAAAGGGCATTTAGGCGTTTATGGGAGTTCACTGCTTACAAGGCTGGTGGTGATGATCATCTATTCTTCTTTTAATGCATGTCGTGACATGTCGTGGACCTTCTGCGAGTGTCTGGAAGCGATGTGATGTGCTTTCGTCGCCGTGGGCTATCATCAGTCAATGCGGTTCCGGAAAGACTTCGCGAAACTGTTTAACGTTACGTTCATGCCCTGCTTAGGGCACCCTACTGTGAGTCCTACCCTCTTGGCAGCGCCTTCGTGTCTTGGGTGGCCTAGCTTGCTGAGCGTGTCGCTAGTGACAGAAGGGTCCCGGTGTTGACAAACGTAGTGTGGTGACGGACGAGACACGCCGCGTGTCTCTGCCTAGCTAAGAAGCTACGTCAAAGTGCCATTCTCTGATTTCGTGCTACAGCGAATGCTTCTGGATTCGGATCTTGCGATCTTGGAGGAGTCTTTTCGCGTGACCCATTGCGAATGCGTGTTGCGACATTTACGAAACGCCGGAAGCAACATCTTCGCTTTGGCGTGACGGCACAGTCCTATTGTTACTTGCCTCCAACCGTGTGGCATCGCCAACAGATTTGAATCTCACCGCGGCGGGAGGACGGTGACGTCAGCTGGCTTGCGCTTGGATACGCTGTGGTCAAAGCTGATCGCCGCCGCTTCGCATCTGGAGGATACTGCTTCGCCACGGGAATGTACGTGATGTGTGGTCGACGTCGCTTGTGATGTGCTTCACGGTGGAGTGACGTGCGTGTGGTGAAAACGGAGGCCTGCGTAGGAAGCCCGTCTACGCTATTCAATTAAACCTCTCGCTGAGCTATCGTACAACATTGGGGTTACTTGAGGTCTTTTCGGCTTTTATTTTCTGTCTTAGTGTATTGATCGCTGGTGGAGATCTCATTGAGCTTTGTCACGTAGTACCGCGAGCGTTGTCGCTGGAGAGCTTTGCGCCCCCTCAGCCTCAGTGCTGCGCTTATCGCGAAAACGTACGTGAGGTTCGCAGAGTGTGCGCGCATTTGGTGCGATGTAAGCAGTTATTCAAGCCACCTAGGAGTGCCAGTCAGCGCCAGTCGTTTCTTAATAACGTTTTGCCCTGGTTACTTTTCGACTTGGTTTACCCTGACTCACTCGACTGTAAAATTCGCAGGTTTTCTTATCAGCCGACCCTTTACTAGATAATTTCTCGGGCTGCAAGGGCCCTCTCTCTCTCGAGACCTCGTCGCGGTACTCCTCAAAGAGACTCCATAGACGACGTAAGTGACCTCGAGGAGCGAACGCGATATCCTCAAGTCGGTGAGTAAGATTCCTGACGTCTCTGCGTGTGGCCAGTCAAATCCGCGTGCCTGTTTCCCTTTTCGGATTTCGTTCAGTGAGGCGCGGTAACGCTGGAGCCACGAAGTAGGACGACCGCCCTGGGCTCTTATTCACACGAAACCGGCGGCCCATGCGTCGTCGCCCCTAACAACACCCTGGCGTCAACCGCTGTAGGAAAGCGACCACGCCGCTGCTCCGACGTCGTGCTCGGTGCCGCGGCCGTGGGCCCGTCCATGTGGTGGTGGGACCTCCGCGGCTCCCTGTCGTCGGTGCCCGTCGCGTGCGCGGTGTGCCTCGTGCTGGCCAGCGCGATCAGCTTCGTGCTCGCGTGGTCGATCGCGTTGGGCGTCGTGTTCACCGTGGCCTCAGTGTTCGGACTGGCGCTTGCGACTAGATCTAACGGCCCCTCCGTGCCTCAGTCGTCGCCGTCGTCATCGACGCCACCTGCTCCTTCAACGGTGGTGATGACGCCCGCCGTCGCGGACGACGTCGTCGTCGACGATGAGGAGGATGACTACGATGAGTTCGCCGAGAAGTCTTCGCCGTCGCCCATTCTGGAGCAGGCGAAGAGCCGCGGATCTGGTCCCGGCTCCCGTAGCGCCACAGTCGGTGCCCTTGGGCTGTCGCGGCAGCATATCATCCACCTGCGACGTCTCTACCAGCGGCACCATGGGCCCGGTGTTCGGTAATGCCCGATCCTGTCTATACACTAGGGAAACATCAAAGAAATTATCGCATATACGAAAAAAACGTGCGCCGGTTTAGATGGAGGAGCTCGGATGTTCGTTCGTTCCATCACTACTCATGCCTGCTGTTGTGCCTTTGATGAGAGTAGCATCGAGGAAACAACCTCGAGCCCAAATGACAGTTCTTCATATCCCAAGCCTAACGGTCGGAAATGAATCAGCAGCACTCGCTTTGGATGTTCGCTTTGACAGAAGGCTGCAGCTGTGATCTTTCACCGATTTCATTGCTTTGATCGTTTTGATCGTCAGGCTTCTATGCATCAGCGCTGCACGTTAAATAGTTTACGAATGTGACGGCAATACCATCCGCTGGTGGCAATTCATGTGTGAGCTTCGTGCTATGCAGCCGTACAGAAGAACAATGAGAAGTCCTTCGTGACACCCAGGAATGAATGAATGCACGTTTAATTGGTGACGTTAATGATATAGCTCATGCTTTTAGAGTAGGCGTGTTCGTGGCTTAACATGGGTGGAACGGAGACGAAAAGCATACATATATGTATTTTTCTTTTTCGTTGGAACTCATAGTTGATTGATGTACTGACGTGACGGAGCTGTGCCTTATTGCACTGTCCGTGCAGAAGCGTCCCCGTTGAGCAGTCTTTCCCGGCTGCTCTAACACTTGCGCGCCCGAGTGGTCTGGCGTCTACGCGTCGAGGAGCTGCGATATCGTTCAGCAGCCGTCGTTCGTTTACGCTCGCGTAATGCACGGCGAACGCTGCTCGCCTTTTATGCTGGGAATATTGAGTCCTGCGTTTAGACGTTGCGCTCTATGCTCGGCGAATGCAACGAGCAGCCGTGGATTAGGCGTCCGATCGATGTATGTAAATGCCCGTGCCGAGTTTCATCTGCATTTGAAATGAATGAGGTGTGCTCTAGGAAGTCGCGCGATGAAATTGGCGCCCACTGACTCTTCTATTTAGCGCGACTCGTCGTTTATGGGATGTGGAGTAAGTTCGTGCTGTAGTTTCGCCCAGGAAGAAATAATGCTGAGTGATTAACGCAGAAACTTGGGCTAGTTGGTGTTGATGCATTTGCTGAGACATAGTTACTAGCGCTAACAAGACTAACGGAAAAAAAAGTTGGGACAGGTCAGAGCGCTAGCGAACAGACGTTAGGAAAGTGCCCATTGTACTAGAAAGCAGAGTAATTAACGCAGAAAGTTGGGCTAGTTGGTGTTGATGCACTAGCGCTCTGTCCTATCCCAGCTTTTTTTTTTTTTTCGTTAGTCTTGTTAGCGCTAGTAACTATGTCTCAGCAAATAATGCTGAACCTTAAAAGTATATCCGGTCTGCACGACTCTTGTGAAAGCATGCCAAGCCGACCTTGCTATGCAGCCTCATCGATGCAGTGCACTCTATAGATGTGCCGATGATTTCACGGACGGCTACATAAATTACCACATCGGTCCTATGCCAGTTCAGCCACCGTCACTTAGACAGACTTCTCGAATTAGTGCTGTCGGAAGTAAGAGGGTCGGCCGTCGCACATATTGAGACAACCAGATCAACGACCGGGCAACGCCTGGCCACTACCACAATTTAATTCCATCTTCCTTTATTTCTCTTTCTTTCTTTCTTTCTTTCTTTCTTTCTTTCTTTCTTTCTTTCTTTCTTTCTTTCTTTCTTTCTTTCTTGATGGCTAAGAAGACAAATCACTCCACTGTTGGCGGCTCCTGAGACCCCTGTTCGCCATTTATAGTGTAGCTGCAAATAGTCCATAAATTACTAAATAAAAGATGATAAAATTGGCGCATAGTGCCAATATTTCTTTAATCTGTGGCAACTGTCACGAAAGCATATCTGGACAGCCTTTTGCAAAGTCGATAGATGTTTTGCTATAAAGTCCGAAAGATGATAAAAATTATTCACGCGAGCGTGTTTCGTTTGAATTTGTGGCAAATGTCGCAAAAAGCTGTTTGGATACTATTTGGAAAGCTAAGAGATGTTTTTCTATGAAGTTTATAAAATGCTCACAGTTTACAGGCTACTCGTGGTCTTTTGCTCCTTAACATTTTGTATATCAATCCCCGCGCACTTTCTGCAAAGACGTTTACAACAGTGCATGTCACAATAGAGCAATGAAAACAGGCAGGCTAATGCCGTTTAGTGTGTATCTTTAATTGACAAGAAGGCAAATATAGTCTACAGGAAGGCTTTCATTTTTTGTTTGCCGTGCCACGGGGCTAATCGATCCCACCTAAAGGCAAGAACGCTTTTTAAGTGCTCAGCAGTCTACGTGGAATATGTACTGTCTAAATCTGTTTATATTGGTGAGGGAACTCTTACTAAGGCTATAAGGCGTAGGTCATTCACGCAGTTGTAAGCAGATGGTCCGCTTTTGCTGTTATACTTGCAACGTTTCATTTTTCCTTTTTTTTTTTCCTTGTCACAGCACTCTGATTTCTTGTATATTTTATGCTTAGTTGATCACCTTATCAAGCAAATCAAAACAGTAAAGGATCGCGCCCAACTTTGACGGTCTGTGCTTCCATTCTGCGCACGTTGTGTGAGAACCACAGCGCTGCGTGGCATAGGCTGGCAGCATCGCCTTTCGCTGCCCCTCACTTAAGTAGGCCATAATTTACTCAGCGCACGTATGAAGGGGCCATCAACAAGCGTCCGTATGCGCGCCGATAGAAAGCGAGCGGTTTCCGGCGAAGGGGCCCGCGCGGAAGCCATGTTTACGACGTCTTCCCATCAAACGTCACGCGGTGAGAACTAAAATAGGAGACGGGAAAAACTTGATCGTGTTCGCGATGTTTTTCTAACGCTACCCGCCCTTGCGGCCAATATTTTTAACACGGCAGCAGGGATGAGGTGAACGGCCACGGAAGAGCGAACTTTCTTGCTGAGCGAACAACGACCACTACTGTGGTATAAAACTGAGCGCCGCTTTGGCGCACCATTTATAAACAACGCGTTTCGATCGCATTTATGGCACTTCTGCGCCTTAGGCCAGAGCGTACAGGAGGCGCGAGTTGATACTTTCGTGGCCAGGTCCTTGTCTGTCGACAGCTGCCTCCGATTTACGTCAAGCTCGGTTATCGCAGCCTCTTTATGTGTCTGTTAGTCGCCGGGCCACTTTCCGAGAAGAGGGGGACAAGAGGGGGGTTCTGAGACCAGTTTCCTGCAGCTTCCACTCATTTAGCACAGAACTTTTTCTGGTCTCCTTCTGTTGCAGAGGGCACACATCGTGATTTTTAGGTCCTGAAGTCCTGAAGTTGTTCTGAAGTTATCGAATACCAATGTTACTCGATTCAATAAACACTATGTACAGAAACACTTGTAGCGGCAGATTCCCTTTTGGTAATCATGGCTTAAGGTAGGTGACAGCTTGAGCGCCACTTGTGGGCCACGTTTACCTCCTTTGAGTAAGCTATAAAGGGCTGAAAGACGATCTCATAAGCCCAAATGTTGCGATGCTGAATTGTCGTTCGTGAGAAACCTTAGTTATTAGTATATCACGTTTCGTCACTGCCGTTGCTGTGGCAGAGGTGTCGATTTCGAAGCGCGCACATGTCTGGAAAACGATCCACTGAGCTTCCTAGCAGCTCATGACGTTGTTCGCAGCGTATCTGCTGCTGTGATCATCATCAGCAGCAGCCTATTTTATGTCCACTGCGGGACGAAGGAGTGTCCTAGCGATTCACAAGCACCCTTATCTTGAGCTAGCTGATGCCAACCTACGCTGTGTAATTTCCTATTTTCATCACACCACCTAATTTTCTGCCATCCTCGACTGCGCTTCCCTTCCCTTGGCACCCATTCTATAACTGTAATGGTTCACCGGTTACCTAGCCTACACATTAAATGTGTTGCCCCGCTTCATTATTTTTCTCCTAATGTCAATTAGAATATTGCCCCGCTTCATCATTTTTCTCCTAATGTCAATTAGAATATTGACGCGTTCAATACCTTTGCCAGGGAACTTCGCCTACATGCACGCAAAAAGTCGCAAGATCTCTGGAGTTCAAGTGCCTTCAATTGCCGATTATATAACCTGGACCCCACGCTACGGCTACAACTGCCATCTAGCCTTTCCCGCGGCGAAGCAACCTTGCTGTAGCGCTTGTGGCTGGGAGTAGCGTTCACGAACTCATACTCCTATCGTTTGGGAATGGCCGAGAGCCCGATGTGCGATTCCTGTGGGTGCGCGGAGACCATCGAGCACCTATTGTGTATCTGCCCCCGCTACGATGTACAACGGCTCTCTCTGCGGGAACCTTTACACCGACTGGACTTAAGACCGTTGACCGAGACAAAGGTACTCGGACTCTGGCCACACCCGTCACTGGCACGAAAAGCGAATTGTGCATTAGTGCAATACTTGAAGTGCACCGGCTTAAGAGACCGTTTATAGTGTCCCTCTGCATAGTGTCCCGCCCACACACACACTCAGTGCTCACTTTCTCCCCTTTTCCTCTTTCCATTCCCCTTTCCCCCACTCCCAGTGTAGGGTCGCAAACCGGATGCTCTTCTGGTTGACCTCCTTGCCTTTCCTGTCCTTGCTTTCTCTCTCTCTCTCTTTGGCTATCCCCGATT
This sequence comes from Dermacentor variabilis, assembly GCF_050947875.1. Lineage (NCBI taxonomy): Eukaryota > Metazoa > Arthropoda > Arachnida > Ixodida > Ixodidae > Dermacentor > Dermacentor variabilis. Next base: position 10,020,744 of record NC_134577.1, on the reverse strand, counting down.
GCTCTCTGATTCACACCGCTCTCTTCCTGTCTCTAACGTTACGCATAACATGTTTCGTTCCATCGCGCTTTACGCTGTCCTTAACTTGTGCTCAAGCTTCATTGTTAACCTCCAACTTTCTGCCCCACAAATTTCCACTGGTGGAGTGCCTTTTCTTTTCGATGACAGTGGTATAAACTCCCAATCAGGATCTGGCAATACCTGCCGTATGCACTCCAACTCATTTTTATTGTTCCGTTATAGTTTTCTGCTATAGGAGAAAGTTATCCGCATGAAATTGTGTTTCGCTTCGTCGCGGTGGCATCTACCTTGTTCAAGCTCCGGTTTTTCAAGGGAACGATGAAAGGCTTTTTCTTTGCGGTTACTTTTGTGGGAACGAGGAGAGAAAGTGATTTAAAGAAGGCAACGAAAAACAGCGTAAGATTGGAACGCTGGACTAAGTGGTTCTGTTTCAGCCTGAACATTGTGCTAGACTTTCGAGGAAAAATACAAGTGACGACGAGGGTGACAGCACACGCTAGACCTTCAGCTGGTGGTTAATCTTGTACGTGATAAACATGTATAGCAAGTATAGAACGAACATGTGGCTCGAACCCCTGGGGCTAACCATAGATGTTGCTGCTTGGCTATGCTGCGCAGAGAGAGGGATGAAGAGAAAGCGGGGAAACATAGACAACATAAAGCGCGCGCAGTACGGAAGGTTATAGTAGGCAGCGTTCTCGGTTTATTATTGAGGCCCTTATAGGCCTAAAGAACTGGGTCAACGTAGTTATATCCTTCAGGGCGCAGATCCGTTGGAAGCACTGGTCCAGAATTTCACTGGACCTTTACTTCGGATTTAGCTTGCGACCCGGAATTCCCCTCCGTGAAACAATTTTATTACGCTGCGCGTGGTTGGGCGTCGCATTCACGAACGCTTATTCATTCCTAATCGAATTGAGCGCCGCGTTCCGTTCTTGCGGATGTGTTGAAGCTATAGGGCGCATTTTGTGTCACTGTCTCTCCTACCACTGTCAATGATGTGCGGTGCGCACTAGTCTCTGCTGCCTAGACTGATTCGGATGCAAAGATGCTGAGACCTTTACCGAAGGACTGCGGTATACACAAGACACCAAAGCGTTAATGCGTTGTTTGAACGCGACTGGGCGATACGGGTACTTGTGAGAATGCGTGAATGAACACTCATCTGTGAGTGTGCCCACTCTTCTGCCTCGTTCTTATCTTTCGCTTTTTCTCTTCCTTACGTGTAGGCTAACAAACGGTGCTCGATTATGGTTAACTTCCACGTCTCGGGGTCTTGACCTCTCTCTCTCTCTCTCTCTGTCCTTAAAACCTTTGTTCTAATAGGGGACAAATTATCTGCCTGTCTAGCACCCGGTGCGTCACTTCCCCTGTGACATAGGCATACACAAAGGTTTCCGACTGATTCGTCGCGTCCGTATTTGACAGTTAGGACAGCGTATTTAATACGCTTTGCCTCCATAGCGCATCACCACCGTTGACATGGATGCGACGCGCTAGACAAATGTGCGATTCGACGCTACACTGGCGCATTCGTATCAATGAGACCTTCGATCTTGAGTTGGGATAGTTGGTAGAGGAAAATTACGTAAAAACAGCACCAGCTACAAGACAACAAGAGATAACCACAAAGACGCTGTTCGACGTTGGCAACGTTGGTAACAAGCATATGTGACGTTCGCTGTTTCTGATATCTTCCTGTCTTTCTGTCTTCCTTTGATTCCTGGTCGTATTTCCTCTTTATTAAACGTGAAAAATGGAATCCTGACCACAAATAGCCTGGCTATACCAAATTCATAGGAATGGAAAGCTAAAAAAAATAAAGAAACAAGTATAATGAAGATACAAAGCATTGTCAAATATTTCGCAGAATGGCAAAGCACTAACTGAGCAAGTATGTAGGTCACGAAGAAAAAAAACGAAAAAGAAATGTTATACAAATACAAGAATATCACGAGCATGTACAGGTAATGCAGACATGGAGGAAACTTAAAATGCACATTAACTACCGTCCACAAAAAATTAATCAATTCAGTATCTACGAGAAATCACCTTTCCTAGTCGTCTACCTCAGCAGTCTTATTGCGTTCGCTCAGGCTTCAATCAAAGAGAGGCTTGTTTGCGTTCGCTAGATTTACACACTTTGGGAGTTTCCCTCCACCCCAGTCACGGATCCCTATACTCTAGAACTCAGAGTCAACATTGGCAGCAAATTTCCGTTTGTTTGCCACGTTCACCGAAATAACTCTTTCGACGTTTGGTTAGAATCTATGGAAGAGTATCCTATGGTGCATTGTTATTTCGTGCCCGCCTTTTCTTTTTCTTTTTTGACAGTTGAGGCACTATGGAGCTGTCTTCTTTCTGCTAGTTCGAGTACTTCTGCAAAGCGTCGTGATCCGAGTTGCGTAAACAATGTGGGCATTCAGACTCGCCCTGTGTCTCTGCTTTATCTTGTTGTGGCAGACAAAACAAAACTTCGGCTAGCTGAAAAAAAGAAAAAAAAACACACTGAAAGAAGTAAAGTGGTCGCTGGTTCGCCAGAAACACAAGACTCCTTTGATTTTGTTTTGTTCCTTTTTTGTTTTTTAATCCCTATACACGCGCGTATCTTCAACTATAGTCCAAGCTGAGAATTATATCCTACAGAAATGGATGAATGAATGAACTCCAAGAGTACGAGTCCCTATTTGTTTTTGTTTATATTTTATCTCCTTGTCATCTCCTGCACCTTAAGCTTTATTTAAATCCTGTGGAAATGGGTGAATAATTATATTAATTTTCTTCTAATGGAGTATACCGACACAAAAATTTTCGATCTTGTTTTTTCTGCTGCGATAAGTAGCTAGTAATCCGGTAACCGGTAATCCGGTAAGTAGCTAGTAACCCAGTAATCGCAGCACGAAACATCATTGGCTTCAGAGCGCGAGAGGTAATTACTTGGAGTCTTGTTTGTAGCGACCAGTCCAAGTTTCGATTTCAGAGGGCATCGAGATAGGCCAAATAAGGAATGTAAACAGAGCTGGACACGTGATCGCACAAAACTGTGACATGCACACGCCAGCGCGTTTGCCGACGCACGAGTTTCGTGTTGCTAGTTCGTCTCCTACTCCTGCACGTGCTTTGCGATGTCCTCGCCATCATCGTCGTCCTCGCTTTCGTCGTCCAGCGGCGACTATTTCCCACTTGCGGGAGTCGCCGCCGTATTAGACGTGGTCAACCACTTTTGATTGGATCCACTAAAAAGCAGCGACTCGGAAAGTGCGGCCAGCGACAGCTATCAATATGCGTACGCACCGCTACAAGTAGTACGAACCATTCGTCAAGGGCGCTTTGGGAATGGAGCATATTCCGGAGCAGCAAACAAGGCGGGGTAAAAGTCGGCGCAGCATCAGGCTTGTGGGTACGTAGTATTGGTGGAAGATCATCGAACTGCTCTAAGCTCGGCGGGTTTTGCTTATATCGGGCACGCTCGCCATGAAACGAGCAAATCCAGCTGCTCTTCAACGGGGTCCACTCTAAGCATCCAGTAGCGCTCAGCAATTTGGATCACTTCTGCCGCTTATCGACGCCCACGGTAGAGCGAACGAGCAAGCCGGGCGAGCTGGTGATCGCTGGCAAACGGTACAGTCTAGCTCGCCGGCCGTCGGATCCGAGGCCCACGGCCCTTGCGACCTGTCCGCAGCTCGTAATAAAGCACCCACATCTGTCAACACAATCAACGTCTGCACATTTATGTCACTCATAGGTGTCAATACAATTAGTTTTCCCGACTCCATTGGTAGCAATGAGAAAACACGTTAGCCAGGCGGCAGAGACAGTTGCTGCGGCGGCTGCGCTGACCGCTTGCGAGTCGAAATCAAGCCAACGATTTAGTACATCGCGCAACGTTTTATAACATGCACACTTTCGAGGTCACTTTACTCCGAGTTATTTCGTATCAGAAACAAATTTATCCCATTTTCGTGCCGCCGTCAGCGGAGAAAGAGGTCAGCGTCGCGACCAGGGAGGAAAAGAAAGACACCTGGACGATTGGAGTGGCAAGAAACTTGCTCGTCGGGCCCGGCCCAACGGCAGCGCGAACTCGTGGCGCAGCGTTTCCTCGGTTCTTTGCAATCCTTCCTTGATGTCGATGTCGCGAGGTGCTGCCTTCTACGGTTTCTTTTCTTTTCCCCATTTCTTTTCCTTTTCTTTTCCCTAATTTCTTTTCCCTAATGTTTGATACCATCTGGTCGTATGTTCTATTATGTAAGGCAGAAACGAAGCTGTGAAGAGCTGCTTTAGAGTCTCAAAATATAACCAATTTCTGTGCCGGTTCTTTGTTGATGTAATTCTCATTGGCACGGAGGGCTGCGAGTTCTCCCACCGTAGGTGTGGTCATGTATGACAGTTTCGACTTAAGTGGGACCCGCTCTGGTGGCGTGGTGGCTTTGGCGTTGCGCCGCCAAGCCCGAGGGCACGGCATCGAATCCCGACTGTTGCGGCCGCATTTCGATGAGGGCAAAATACAGGAACGCCCGTGTACCATGCATTGGGTGTACACTAAGGATCCCCAGGTGGTCCAAATTAATCTGGAGTCCCCACTACGGCGTGCCTCATATTTAAATGGTGGTTTTGGAACGTAAAACTCCAGAATTTAATTTTAATTTGATCATATTAAATGTAAAAGTATCGCTGAAACGCCGAACGCGGCAGCTGTGCTGGTAATTAAGGTCGGACCGTCGGTATAGGCTAGGTGTATTTTTTTTTCTTTTTTGAGAAGGTCAATTTTTTTTAAGTTTACCTCTGACAGATAGCACAATTGTAACCATTGATCTAAATTACTCGGAGAGGCGTCCATTGCTTCTACGGAAAATCAAAATGCGTAAATAAATAATTAACATAGTTACCTTAACTTTTATCTAAGTATCTTACGGAACATATTTAAATATATGAATTTTAAACGCTGACTGCAAGGCGCATCCACTTGAAGCGAATTCTCTGCACTGCACCAGTTTAGACGTATTAATTTTCAAAGTGTCCGACGAGATGCGTCGGTGGTCCAATTACTTTTGTACTTAAATGCATAAAACAGCCATCTCTTTAAAGAAGTAACTGGGTCGCCAGTGAATTTCTTCGGACACATTGAAAATTGTATCTAAGCTGGTGCAGTAAAGCGGATTTGTTCAAAGTGGACACAGCTTGCGAACTGACCGGCTACAATTGGAAAATTGAAATATGTGCCGTAATGTAACTAATGTAAGGGTAATTAGCGTAATTATGTTAGCCATTCATTTAAGCGTTCTGATTTCTCGTAGAAGTAATGGCCACTTCATCTAGTTATTTACAGGAAGGGTTTGGAATGTGCTATCAGCTGCCACAGGCAATTTTTCAAAATGTTGGACCTTGTAAAAGAAAGAAGAAAAAAAAACATCTGGTATATGTAAGCGGTCTTGATATGTCTGGTGCAGCAATGTTAGCGTCAGTTGCTCCAGAGTCAGGGACGGATGATTGGTTTTCTTTGTAATTCCTGGAATAAGCTACGTTCACATGAGGGTGTCGCAGGCACCATAGAGGAGGCTTCGCCGCATATGTGTAAACTGACGGTATGCGCACAAGTTAATGAGCGCTAATCACTCGCGAAAAGGTCGCTTGAGATTCCTCAGCCGGCAGACAAGGTAAACGATCATCGGGGAACCTTGACATATGGCCAATGTGCGCTCTGGCAGAGTCGGCAGCAATGTATGGCGGAATCGTACGTTCTCTCACGCGTGGAACTATAGTGGAGGTACAGTGTTCAGCGATTCAAACGCGACACGCAGTGCGCATGGTGGTTGAGAGCGCTTTTTGCACCACCTGTTGGCGGTGGGGACACCGAGCTTATGTACTGCGGCACACCATGAAAAGCGAGGGCCCTTGTGACGCATTGCGACTGCATTCGGCCCCCAGCTTTCACCATTAATTGCACCTCGAGCATACGTTGAGTGTACTCTGGGTTCAATGACTTTTCGCCTCCCGGATAAAGTCAAGCGATGCCAAGAAAGCATGCTTCACAGTATTCGCCTTGACATCGCCTTTACTCGATGCTATGCACTTCTTATCGGCCGTGCGGACAGTCCGAAATGCATGTGAACGCTGCCAAGTCTCTGAGAATCTCCAACATCTGTTTTTCGACTGCCCTCTTTGCGCTATAAATTATGATGTTTTACATGCCAAAACCAGTTTCTGATTATGAGGCACGCCGTAGTGGAGGACTCCGGAAATTTCGACCCCCTGGGGTTCTTTAACGCGCACCTAAATCTAAGTACCACGGGTGGTTTCGCATTTAGCCCCCATCGAAATGCGAACGCCGTGGCCCGGATTTGATCCCGCGACATCGTGTTCAGCAGCTCAACACGATAACTACTGAGCAACCACGTGCCACGGCGGGTCCTCTTTGCGCATCACAGCGGAACCCGATGGTTTCGACGCTAGCAGTCATTGGCAGGCAAACCTTGTCTGAAAGTACTATTTTGTTCGCAATCTGTGACCGTACAATAGCAACAATCGCTACAAGGGCTGCACTGGACTACTTGAAGATCACCGCAGTTGACACAAGGATTTGAAGAAACTACTGCGCTAGTGTATATATGCATCCCTTCTTCCTGTCCTCATCATCATCGTTCATCACTCCTCTTTGTCCCCTTTCTCTTTTTTCTGCTGCGCAGAGTAGTAGGCCTGAGCATGCTAGCTCAGGGCGACCTCTCTACCTTTCTAATAAATTCTCTCTCTCTTCTTCCTTGGCACCAATGAATATAACTCGCAAAAACAAGCCGTGTACACAAATGTGTACACCCTGACCAAATGAATCGGGCAAGTATATGAAGTCGAGCTGCTGCTTACCGCGAGTGAATGTGCTCAGTGTATACGAAGCGTGAGCGGCGCTTATTGGTGGATGTTTGCTGAAGACACATCGTGTTATGTACCGTGTGTTTCTGCGAAAGAGTTTTGAGCAGACGTTACGAATAGTGTAGTAGCGACAAATTGGTAATCTTTATTCGCACAATATGCGAGCCCTCCGACGCCTGAAATTCTGTGATATTTGCTATTAAGCTACTTGTATAGAATTTACTACTGTTTAGGGCTGGCTTTAACTAACTTAGTGCTGATTTTAACTGGCATTTCTCAGCGGTGCTGTCGAACCTTGTGAGCGTTGAAGCTTGTCGAAACGTATTATTGGCCTAGAAAAATAAATTATGGCGGCTTACCTGCCAAAACCATGATATGATTATGAGGTACGTCGTAGTGGGGCACTCCAAATTTATTTCGCAATATCTAGCGTGTCACCATGGAGCCTGTATACGCGTTATTTTCCCACAGCACTACTAATTGCTGAAGGAAACTGCGCGTGTCGTAAACGTGACAAGTTCTGAAAGACAACGTGGAACGTTTTGCGAAACGTTTTAAGTGCGAACACTTGCAACATGATGCCGGTGTGCATTCCTGCAAAATGAACACGCCTTCAGCATGCTCCGGCTTCAATCTCGAAATCTCATGCGCGCGGTAAATCGTATAACTTAAGGGTCAGCGGGATTTAGTTAATCAAAAAGCTGAGTGAAGATTGTAGCACAGTTCTTCACGTCTGGCACGGTAACCAGATGCATAGAATTGCCGAAATAAGCTTTTTTTCTGTAACTCCTAGCGTGAGTGAAATAAGCCTTTAATGAAAAGACCTTGCAAAATTATAAGATAGCATGAGAGTTCCATATTTCTTGTGTGACAAAATATTGTTGGCTCCACCAAAAGTGACCTACAGTTTTATAAATTGCCACTCAAACGTATATTTCTTTACAACTTTCTGGACACCTTTCACTGCACCTCCTGTTGGCATTTCATATCATTTCATATCATTTTTAAGTTGTACAGAATTTTTAAAACTAGCCTGTTGCAGATAAAATAATTCTAGTCTTCGAACTGGATTATTTAGAGAGGCGGGCATTGCTTGCACAAGGAATCAAAACATATAATGAACTAACCAGCAGAAAGTCACTAATTATCTTCCGTATTAATTACTTAACGGCACATATTGCGATCTGCGAATTGTAGCCCATGAGTTTGCAAGGCGTACCTACTTCGAATTAATTTCCAGAATGATGCCAGTTTGGATATATGCGTCATCAAACTTGGCGTAAGAAAGCAATGTTGTTCCACTTAAAAAAAGAAAACGCTCTTTTATGCTTTGAAGCACAGAAGCAACTGGAACACCCAGGTATTTGGTTCCACACTTTGGAAAATAATATATCTAAACTGGTGTCATCGTGGAATTTAATTCAAGTGGCTACGTCTTGCAAGCTCACCGGCTACAATTAGTAGATTGGAATATGTGCCCTAAATTAATAAATAATTATTTAATTACGTAATTTAGGTTAATTATTTGAATACGTCTTTCGAATTCTCGTTCTAGTAATGTCCGCCTTTTAGCATAAACCAGCTCAATGACGAATTATGCGACCTGCCGCAGGTGATATTAAAAATTCCATTAACTTCAAAATGTCACCCCGTATAGGTATAGTAATCGTTTCATCAGCTTCTGCAAAACATTGCTTCTGGCATCACTTGGCGCACTACTGATAAGAAACCTACCTGTCCAAACAGCCACTAGATTGAACCGGAGTGCTGACTGCTGACTCACCTGCAAGGAAACATATAACGAAAATTTTATTTATTTATTTATTTATTTATTTATTTTGCTCATAACCGCCTTCGCGCTTTTTGCGACTCCTACCACCTACCGCATTTCTTCCAAATGTCATCTCCAAACGTACCGTATCGTTCGTTGTGTCGTTCCGAAACATAAATAAGCCCCATTTCGGCGCTAGGATAAACTTAAATACACACACGTGTAGAGAGAGAGCGACACCCCCAGCTTTCACCGGGACAATTTCGCGCGCTGGGGAGTTGGCATTGGATTTTTTCACGCGCCACGTATAACAGCGCCACATTCGTTCGCGTTTTCCTTCGCAATGTTTTTTTTCTTTGTTTACTTTCTTCTTCGAACGCTATCGTACTAGCGACGGGCTGCGGGTTACGACCTGAGCTGCCGCGGGTCGTTACGCGCCCAGGAGTCCACGCGAAACGCTCCCGAGTCGTTCACGATGCCACTCGGCAAAAGTGGCGCCAGTCGGCGTTATTGTCGTGTGTTTATGCGTTCCGCTCCGTCTCAGCAACTATTGTTCGCAGTTCTTTGTGCGTGTAGGGCGTTACCTGGGTAAGTCCTGCGTGGAATCTCGGATTGAATTAATGAAGAAAAAAAAAGTGACGTTAGTTCAAAAGGCGTCGCAGTACTTCCGAAGAAACAGAAACCTGTCAGCTCTATAAAGCGAAGCCTCTTTTTCTTACTATATACTGCTGACGGCTGTAGCCGCAATGAGCTGCGTAAATACGCTGATTGATTGATTGATTGATTGATTGATTGATTGATTGATTGATTGATTGATTGATTGATTGATTGATTGATTGATTGATTGATTGATTGATTGATTGATTGATTGATTGATTGATTGATTGATTGATTGTCACGACTTGGAAGGCGTGTTAGCGCTTTCATATGGTGCTGCCTCAAAAGAAAGCATTACGCACATTCTTATACGCGCGGACACTTATACAGATTTTGGGACAGTAGTGCATCGCAATGATACTTCCTGCAACGACACTACTAGACAATGGTAAAAACAAAATGAGCGAGCAAGGACTGTGTTACATCACTAAAGCGCACATGACGTCACTAGAGCATGACATCGAAAACATGAGGGTAAATAAAAACAATGGTACAATATGGATAAATCTTCCATACAATGACACCAAAAGCTGGGCGTCAGCCCAGCTGACGGCCCAGTATGTGTATTTAACGAATTTTTATTGATTAATGCGATTGGAAGACGGAGTGTTGCACATTTTGGTTTATTATTATGACACTGCCACGTGACAATCGTGATGATGATGAACCTCTGTCATGGCTCGCACCCACTTAGGGGGATAAATAGTGCAATATTTTTTATTTCTTCTTCTTTTATTTTTATTTTGTGCATGCCTTTGTTATTTCGTGCTTCATATTCAGTTACTGTTGGCGGCTCCCTAGTCTGAAATAATGAAATAATCGTGTTGTTAATAAACGAAAGAACAGAAGGGTAGTTTAGGGCTGGAGGTAAGGGGGGAGGTGGAACGTGATGTATATGCTGTTATCCACGACTTACAGCTGTATTGTTTCCACTCTGTTTTAGAAGGCAGATAATTTTTTATTTGTTTGGCATTGGCGTTACCACGAGGATCGGTTCATTAGTGCTATTTTTATTGCTGTAATGGTCGTTTAAACTTCGCCGTACTGCAATCGCGACTTTCAGCCCAGCTGACGGCCCAGTATGTGTATTTAACGAATTTTTATTGATTAATGCGATTGGAAGACGGAGTGTTGCACATTTTGGTTTATTATTATGACACTGCCACGTGACAATCGTGATGATGATGAACCTCTGTCATGGCTCGCACCCACTTAGGGGGATAAATAGTGCAATATTTTTTATTTCTTCTTCTTTTATTTTTATTTTGTGCATGCCTTTGTTATTTCGTGCTTCATATTCAGTTACTGTTGGCGGCTCCCTAGTCTGAAATAATGAAATAATCGTGTTGTTAATAAACGAAAGAACAGAAGGGTAGTTTAGGGCTGGAGGTAAGGGGGGAGGTGGAACGTGATGTATATGCTGTTATCCACGACTTACAGCCCAGCTGACGGCCCAGTATGTGTATTTAACGAATTTTTATTGATTAATGCGATTGGAAGACGGAGTGTTGCACATTTTGGTTTATTATTATTATTATTATTATTATTATTATTATTATTATTATTATTATTATTATTATTATTATTATTATTATTATTATTATTATTATTATTATTATTATTATATACATTGGCGCTTCGTAGTAGGGAAGGTGCAGCAGCGTCGTCCAATGACACGGTGCTCGTCCTTGCCACTTTCCGAAGTTCAGGCTTCTTAATTCGCCAGTGCACCTCTAGTTAAAATAAATTGAATATTTCATACACAGAGCCGATCGTCTAGAAACGCATGCTTGTTTGTTCTTGCTTTCCTCTGGCGAGAGAAACCTTCCTCGTTTCGGCATTTACGACTTCCCTGTCCCAGTGTGCTCTCGCGTGCTTGTGGCTTGAATGGTTGTAGTGACTATACTTTGCTCCTTGCTTGATGGGTCTCGGCTTCTATGTAGTCGTGATTGAGTTGACATGAAGAATTCATAAGGTATGCTTCGCCACCTGAGTTGAGCGCATGATGTAAATTCCGTTGCCCTGCCGTCAATCTCTGAACAATACGCTTCGTTTCCTTTCTACTGCCAGGCGCTGTGATTGCAGGCGTATTTATAGAACGGAAGTTTGTCGAGTGATTCCAAGCGTCCCGGTGGAATGGAGGCCAGGGCGAGAAAATTATTCTACAAAGGTGCCACGCCTTTTCTTTCTTTCTTTTTGTTTCTGTCGATGCGAGTTGCAAGCCGAGGTGCGAACGACATCTATTCGCTGGGCGTAGTGCTAGCAGAAATGAGGGCTTTTTGAAAATAATCTTTTGTTTTTTGTGCCTAATGAAGGCGAAAGATTTGTCGAACGAGTAGGGGATTGTGACATGTGCAGCTGTCAACAACAAAGGGTGAGAATCGTGTTTTGTCCGAAAGGCACAATTTGCTTAGTGCGGTTGTCGAGACACTCGTATAGCAGCTTAGCCTGTCACCAGACATTAACCAGAAGTTAAGGCATGGAATTAACTTCTGGTATTATTGAATTCGAAATAAATTGCTCATTGTAGCATCGGCAGTGTATCGTATTTTTTTATTATTATTATTCCCCGTAGAATATTCATCACACGTTTCATGCGACCACATCTTTCGTATTTACACAAATATCGACACTACAGTATCGGTTAGCCCGATATTGATTATTCCACTGAATACTCAATATAAATAAATTTAACCAATATCTATTGCGTCGTGAATTATAATTTTGCAATGACATTTCTAGGCATATTTATTGTAAACAGGCATAATAACATGCACGCCGTTTAACGTTCTGCCTTCACGAAGGGCGGCGAGCGATGCAATCTGTTTGAATTTCCCTGACACCAAAGAGCGAATTATTCTTGTTTTGAATTTCTTTCAGTTAGGTTTTGTTTTGCATGACAAATGTGTTTCGGTTCGGTGGTGTCATTGCCACCACTAATGGGTAAGTACCGCCTGGTATTGCTTTATCGCGATGTGTATTCCTCAATTGCATCTGAAAACCGTGCATCGAGCGTATTATACTTATAGCGTATTCGATGCTTATCGTATGTGCTTGTACGCGTGTGTGCATGGGAGACGGGACGCCTTTTGTTGCCTCACTATCTTTGGATATTCCGCCCTAAGGTAACTTATCCTCCCTTTGGTCAGACACTAGTAAAGATCACCCGAAGTACTACGTCTATTTCCGCTGTGAACCTTGCTTTCCGCAGGTAAAACTGCACCATGTCTAACCTCGGCTCTGAAAATATACTGAAGAAAACAGCTAGTTGTCTGTAACTTTCTGGCTTGTTGCGATTATTTTAAAATCCGAGGACTTAAAGTTTGAATACATACGCAACATTCCGTTGCATGCGCACTAAATTATTCAGCGGTCACTAGGCCATGCAACATGCTGTGTTCTGCATTTCGGTGCACTTTGTAGCGTATAGTCTGAGAGAAGTGCTAATAAATTCGGTCTCTCTCTCTCTCTCTCTTTCGCAGGTGAGTGGTTTTATCTTCACGCTGGTCCTGCAGTTGATGCTCGTCGAGTGCCTGACTTCGTTTCGGGGTGTGTCATACCGTAAGTGTGTTATTGTACATTTTGTAGGCGATAAGTTCCACGTTTCTTGGCACAGTGCGTCAGACGCTAATACAACGCGATATCGTGCGTACGAGACTGTTGTGATGTAGCGTAGGATAAAAGCTCTTCGACCCTCTGATCGCAAGGTCTGCCTAAGCTGTAAGAACAATTCCTCGAAAGGCTGGCATAGCCTGGAAGTTTCCAGAAGCTGTACTTGCTGGAAAACTTTGCTTTTTGGGCGCGGCTCAGTAGCAGCTTCATATTTCTTCTGTGAATCCGGTCACGCATCGCGATCAAGTTTTCGGTTTCTACTGCAGTACTAGCAGCTACCGTGCCGTCTATTCGAAGTCTGCAATTTTTTTTCCCATTGTTTTTCTCGTGTCTGGCAATATTTATGGAAGCACACGCACAGCTACTTTAGTGCGCGTGGAAACAGGCTTTCCTTATGATAGTCTAAAATTTCCGACGCCCAACGTTTATCTAAGTGGACTTTTCCAGGCTGTCTACGAGGTTGTTTTGACCGTCACGTCTTCAAACGACGACCAACGTGAGAACGCACCCTCCCGCGTATCAGCTTACCACTCCCCGCCCTAAGCTCTTTCTGGTTTTCTCGTCTTGAAGCTCTCGCTGATTCATCGAAGACGACGTCGAAAGAAAAGAAGAGTTATTTTGTCAAGCCCCACCCGGTGTGTCCGACTGCCTGCGACGTGCTTGGACTTGTCATGGACTGTCACGGTGCCGTCGAGTCTCTTCACGTCGTCATCGTCAGGGTTTCGCCCGGGTCTCCTGAAAGCCTCCGATCTGTTTACGCCGAATGCAGGATAGCGCGCCTCGGCAACTGTTAAGAACTTCGTCTCCGAAACAGTGTTTTGTTGTAGGTGCGAAAGAAAGAAAAAAAAATCTGTTTCGTACTTTGAACTCTGTACCAGTGCAGAGCGGCGAATCCAGGGTTTGATATTTATACTTTTCCTTTGTGATGTCCAAGTTTAAATCATAGCCTGACGAATAACTTTTTGCTGTTGTTCTTGTGTCGGCGATAAAGACGTGTGACACACTATCTGGAAGCAAGAGACGCGAGGTTGCTGTTATGAGGCGTCGGAACCACAGAACGATTCGTTGCGATTCACATCAGCCTCAAGCTGTAGGAAGTGCGATGCTGTAGTGTGGCAATCGCGTAAGACTGCTGATGACCACAGACTACAACTGGTACTGCGCGTGTTGTAGTTGTCAGTTTTGGTTGATTGAACATTAACTAATTAACTAATTCATTCATTCATTCATTCATCTATCTATGGGCGAGAAATCAGTCTTGCAATGTATATTGTAAGATTTGGCAGTCGTAGCTGTAGGAAGGAGCTTGACCCTTCGTCGGGACTTAGGAGAGAAAGATTTATTTACATGTTATTTACAGTTGAACATGAGATACATCGACAGTCTAGCGTGACTCCCAAATGGAGCCAGCAAGATGAGTATACAGCAAACAGCTTACGAGCACACAGCTCACGAGTACATTTCGAGCACGACAACGAGCACGCTCTAGCAGCCGACAATCGCTGGTTATATGCACTCCGCTCGACGTCATAGTTCGACGTCATTGTAGATGACCCGCCCTTTTGGAGGAGGAGGAGGGCTCACATACATGTGCCGCACACACACCCGTGTTCACGGTCCGAAACCGATACCACACGAATTTCGTAGAACTCGAAGCCGTCCCGGATGGCGCGCCCGGATAGCACATTGTGTCTTGGTCGGAACGCGGGAAGGAGCCCTCGTCGGCGTTCCCGCGGCAACTCCCCCACCAGTAGCAGATCAGGTCCGCGTTGTCGTGTTGCGCACAAAGCCTGCTTCGTCGAACGCATCCTAGCTGAAGGGACGGAGAGTGGAGGATGCGCGCATTGTTCCCGACACAAAGTCGACTTAGTCACGCCATGGCTAAAGGTTGGCGGTGGCGTTCCAAGATGAGGTTGCCACCGCTGGCGTAAATGGCTGGTAAACTTGCACTGCAGCTGGCCGTTCTTAACAATATGTCGGCGGCATCTCCCCAATGATAAATTGTTGAATTATTCAGTGATTCAAGAATGACGACATGAGCAGCATTTGAATGGATTGCAGAAAAAATGAAGTTCTTCTCTTTATCATGTTCGAGCATTCGAGTGCGATCACATGCGTCCAAGCGTTTGCAATGCCAGTAGGAGCGTATACGCGAACACCGGCGTCAGAGAGCAGTGTCGCAAGACCTCTTTACTGGTCTATTCAAGTATACGAAACCTGTCGTCGTTGAACTGCCACGGCTTGTGGAAGCGCCCAGAGTTATTGCAGATTACTTATACATTTCATGACTTATTATACACTCCCCGTAAAGATAGACTGCCAATTTTCGTTTTACGCGTCACCATGGTTTCTTTCAAAGAAAGAATTAAATGTGGAGAACGATGAATAATTTAGGTTTTGGGCAGTTCAAGTATGAAACGGCATCGCGTCGCCGCCGTATTTTGCAAGCGTTGGATGAAGATTAATGCGCTCTGATCGAGGTTTAATATTGCAGTAACCATAGGAAAATAATTGAATGTTAAGGTTAGCGTGCACACTCGAACACGTTCTTGAAGCGACGCGTACTCACTACGCTCTCGGTAGCAGCGATATTAATTTAAAATTAGCTAGTATCCTTAAGCCTGTTGGATTGACGTTGCAGTTAAGATGTTATACTTCAAGGGGGAAAGAAAAATAGTTCAGGGTAGCCTAGAATATTTCATCAAGAGAGGAGGGAGGCAACCTTACGTCGCAATCTGCTGCAGAATGCGCCTTGAACGAACATGTTATTGGTGTCCCATAGTTGAAGAGAAGGGGAAGAGAGGGAGGAGGGGTCTCCTTATTGAATACTCGAGAAGTTTGCGCGACTGTATGCCAAGCATCCTAATGAGAATGATAAGAACTGAGATGACATGCGCAGGGAACGTCAGAGACACACAACACACGCAAGCCACACCTCAACAAGCACCAGGTATTGCGTTCGTGCCCGGTCTCTCAGGAAGGTTTCAGCTGCCTTTTGTGAGGGCCCACAGCCAGCGTTATAGTCCATGGCCCAAGTACGTGTCGTAGCTCAAAGCATGTTTGTGAGATATACTCAGTGCGAACAAGAGTGTAATTATTTCTAACGTGAATACGCTTCAAGAGCGGGTCAAGTAGGCTGTGTCGTCTCGTAGGTTGCACGCAGGGCACTGCATGCTTAGTTGACATAGTTCACCTTCTAGAAGCGCTGTGGATGGTTTTATTTTTTTTTCAGCGTGATACTCACTGAATGGGACTAAAATTGCGTTTCTGTTTTGACGTCGACGAGCACTGTTGCCAGATTCAGTAACGACCTTTTGATCTACATAGACGCTCGGAACGCGCCAAAGTCTTCGTGCCCAAAGTTCGAGATCGTCACCAGTTTATTTTGCACCTATTCGTTCTGTCTATTTCTGTTTTTTCTCCATGTGCGTCTCTGGAGAAGTCTGGCACGCGCCGAACGTCGGCGCTGCGGGAGACGTCGGAAGGGAGATTGACAGTTCTCGGCCTTCTCCGATGCGCGCTCGAGTGGAGCTCGTTAGGGGCAACCTCTGACATAAGACTTGCTCTCGCTCGGCCTCGGGGTCTCGGCCGTCCCGTAAACATAACGCGTCCTTGTGTTTCGCTTTGTGTCTGCAGTCACTGTCAAAACTATGGAAGCCTCCGCGTGCATTGCACAGAAGCTGCTGTCGGGCCCCGTAGCACGGCTCCTGTGCAAATTTCGCTGTTGAAAATCCTCTGGCATTGAGAGGGACAGTGGTCCTCACTGTCCTCACCCAGCACCAAGAGTAGCATTTCAGGCGAACAGCCAGGTTTACATCTCCAGCATGTCGTTATTAAAGTATGTATCTCTTTGTCTCTTGCGGTCTTCAAGTTTAGAGACGGAAATGTTACAGGAGCTTAGCGATGGCCTGACGGTCGTTCTTACTATTTTCGCAGTGGCTTGACAACTTATTCACAAAATATGTATATCATCAGTGGATCTATGCTAAATAATTCAACATACCGAACAAAGTGAGCTGCATTGCAAAATGAGTGATACAAACATTACGACTTGTCACTGCTTGCGTGCAATGCAATATATTGCAATGAAGAATGCGATGGAGATGTAGAGCACCTACTTCTACATTCTGAAAAATATTCAGCCAATCCGAAAAAGCTGTGGAGAAAGTTACATATTTTTTAATGGAAACCGTTGTCGTTGGAGAAGCTCTTAGGTGCGTGACCAACAGAAACTTATCAGAGGCGGCTAATGCGGGCATTTGTAGAATTTCTTTAAGAAACGATAATTTTGAAAAATCATTCGAGTCCACGATGGGGTATGGTGTACTTATTATTTTTTTATTATTACGAGGGTCGTTCAACTCAATCCGGGACTTTTTTTTCTTTCCCAGTTTATATGGACGCCTAGGCTGGAGGTTTTGTATGCAGTAGAAACTGGCACCTTTGTCCTTTTACTGGTAGATGGCACTCATTTCCCACGCTTCTGGATTTACTGTTATTCAAGATGGCGGACAACAGTGGGAACGTCTACGTGGAACAGTGTGTTGTGATGAAGTATTTAGTGAACGAGGCCGTAAAACCTGCTGAAATTTACAGAAGACTTCAGGGTCAGTACGGTGATGTGACGCTCAGTCGAAGTAAGACATCTGAATGGTGTAAGCGTTTCGAAGATGGCCGCGTCTTTATTACTGACAATCGCGATCGTGGTGGATCACAGCCCACAATAGTCATTCCTGAGAACATTCAGCGCGTGGAGCAGCTGACCGTGGACAATCGTCGCATAACCTGTCGTGAAACTGCAAGGGTGTGTAATCTGTCATTAGGAACAGTGAACACAATACTAATTCATGTTCATTTGTTGTTCCGAAAAATGAGTGCACGCTGGGTCCCAAAGCAGCTGTCTACTTTTGACAGACAGAGATGAGTTGAAGTCGGTAGAGAACTGAAGGAACGCTGTGAAAGTGAAAGCCAGGATTTTCGGAATCGCATCATGACATCTGATGAAAGATGGGTTCACCATTTCACCCCAGAATCCAAAAGAGCGTCGATGCAGTGGAAGCATACGGAATCACCGTCTCCCAAAAAATTACGAACAGCTGCGTCTGCTGGTAAAGTGATGGGGAGCGTATTCTGGGATAAACAGGGAATCATTCACGTTGATTTTTTACTGCATAGTGTCACTATCAACAGTAATTATTACTGTCATGTTTTGCGTGATGTGCACAAGAGTTTACGGAAGAAACGTCCTGGTTTGATCACAAAGGGTGTGGTCTTTTTGCAAAACAATGCACGACTGCATACCGCTCAACGCACATTCCAAACAATCCAGGAACTTGGCTGGCAGATGTCACCACACACCCCCGTAGAGTCCTGACTGAGCACCAAGTGATTTCCACCTGTTTGGGCCCCTGAACGAATTCCTTGGAGGAAAACATTTCAACACTGATGATGAAGTGAAGAATGGTATCCTACAATCGTTCCATCGTAATAATAAATCCTTCTATGCCGAAGCATTTCAGGCGGTTGTTAAACGCTGGGATAAGTGTATAACTGTACCTGAAGGTTATGTGGAAAAATAAATCCACTTTCCACACTTTGAAATTTCTTCTTCTATTTGTGTTTTGAAAAAGTCCCGGATTGAATTGAACGACCCTCGTATTATAACATACCGCAGGCCCCAGTAAGGGCCCAGGCAGGAGGGGCATAGGTAGCATACAAAAGAATCGTAGAACCCATCGAATGGGCTCTACGTTTTTGTTTTCCCGTTTTTATTCATTTTTCACCCTTTCCCTATTTAACTTGCGTTCTGGTGCAGTAGCTCTGTCCCAGCTTGTGAACTCTTCGCGCGAACGCGTCTGCAAGCACTTTTTGTATCGCCATTATTTTATTCGTTCCTCGTATAGTGTTTTTGTTTTTACAGGAATAACCGGCGGCTCGTCAAAGCGCCAGAATTTGCTTACATCAGTTCAAAATTAAATAGTATGTACAATCGAAGTCAAAAGTTTGTGGACCTCGGGAGGTGCTAAAAAGTTTGAATATTTCCGCAGCCTGCTGGCGTGCTACCTGAAATACTGATTTGTTGCCTGTGCTACGGCATCCGCAAGCCAGAATCTTTATGCGCTTTTGCCGGCCAAGAAAATAAAATAAAGTAAATACTTCCGGATTAAAAACGCGAAACCAGCAGCCCGTGATATTTTCATGACCAGTGGTACAGCCTTCCTCAAAGCTTTCGAAGCCACTGGTCGTACTTCCGTTTGGCCAGGTGATCTGGACCCTGTAGAAGTTTCGTTGTTCCAAAGCACCCGAGATGTAGAAGGTTAGTTTCGTTTTTTTTTCTTCTTTGCGCAAGAACGCGTGGACGACATGAAAGGTACAAAAGGGCTACGAACCCTCCACATTTGGTGGGAGTCGAACCCATGACCTTTGGTGTTATTGAAGGTGAAGTTAATGAAGATAGAGTTAATTAACGCACTCAAACCCGCGACCTTTGGCGGGAGTTGAACCCTCGGCCTTTGGTGGGATTCGAACACACCACCTTTGGTGGTAATTGTGGCGAACTTAGTTAACGTGCTGGTAATTAATATACAGTTATTTATGGCAGTCGCATCCACAACCATACGTGGGAGTCAAACCTACGACCTGTAGTGGCAAATTGTAACGAAGGCAAATTTAATTAAGGCACAGATAATTAAAATAAAGTTAATTAAGGCACTCGAAGCCACGGCCTTGGGTGGGGGTCAAACGCTCGACCTTGGGAATTAAGGAGGATGACTAAACGAAGTACATTAAGCGAATTAAGAGGATAAGTAAGCGAATTAACAGGGATGACTAGGCTAAGTAGACTAAGCGAATTAAGGGGAGTGTGTATCTCATGCGTGCGTCTTTAATGCATAGCCACTTGCGCTTTTCGCGTTCAAGTCGTCTTAGGGATAACATAAGAGACCCTGTGAAATTTTAATCAAATTCGTAATGTTGGCCATTATTTTATCATCGGCTCTTTCAAACAGTTATTCGCTACCATGGGACTAGATTCTCGTCTGTAGTGTTCGCACTGTGCGTGTCATGTATGATGGGTTGTGCCTTTCTCTTCTCTCCCTCTTTTTTGTTCTCTCTGGTTATTCAAGCTGGTAGACGTTGGTTCCATTTCAGGAGACAATTGCTAACGCGCTTGTATTTCTCTCTGAGTGGTGTTTACGTTTCTATTGTTAATAATAATTCTGCAAAAAATTGGAGGACGCTTAAGCTTCGCCTTCAAGAGTGGAACGCGACAGCGTTCCCGTCGACTCGCCAAGGGGTGTAAGACAATGGGCTACGGCGCAGCGACTACGCGCCCCGCATCGGACGCGGTGAGCGTCGAGCAACGCAGCGTTCGGCGCGACAACGAAATGTGCGCCTGAGCAAGCGACGCACGCCTCAGCCTTAGAAACAGCTCGTTTCTAAGGCAACACCGCGTTCACTAGAGGCGCTTTTGTACCGCTTTGAAGCATCGAACTCGTGGCTCAGTGGTAACGTCTCCGTCTCACACTCCGGAGACCCTGGTTCGATTCCCACCCAGCCCATCTTGGAAGTTGCTTTTTATTTATGAAGTGCCTGCCGTGATTTATCGCTCACGGCCAACGCCGCGGACGCCGACGCCGACACCGACACCGACGCCGACGACACCGGCTTTTCTGCGACACGAGCTCCTTAACGCTATCGCGTTAAAACAATAAACCGTTGAATGAGTCAAGAATATTTACCGTCACAGTGATACGAGCATAACATATGGCGACCATTCCAGCCATAGAGCGATGTTTGTGAATGTGTGTGGATTGTAGAAGGAACGCGTATGCGTAGCGAAACCTCAATCGAGTTTTTACTTTGTCAGTAGCCAGGCTCCTTTGCGGATTCTGGCGTAATATAAACAAATGTTTATATTCAGTTAAATTCATGAAAAATAAACACCGCAACAAAATTACACGTTTTCTACAGCTGCGATTGTAAACAAGTCAATAAAGCACCAAAAATTAAATTCTGGAGCCACTATAAAAGAAATTTCCATGTTCAAGGAAATCAAGCGTATAAACGAATTTGTTTAAAACCTGGCAATTTAGATCGACAAGAAAAGTGTCGCGCCCCCTCAATAAGTTCGAGGCTCCAAGGTACGCTACAGAAGTCTCCCGACAAGGCACGGCGGCAGACCTCGTGATTCCTGGAGCGGCTTGAGAACTTTCCCCAGACACTGTACACGACTGTGTATTTATATCGCATGGAATGATGCCGTATCTCTGAAAGCGAGCGAGAACAATATAGTAGATGAATGGCGTACCTTGGCGTGCGCCTCCTGTACCACCTTTTCACGCCGCTGTCCCGTTTCGCAAGCCGTCTCAGTCACTCTAGTGACGCAAGTTGGTGTCTTTTAGCGAATTTGGCGACGCGAATTGGCTCGCGCTACTGGCTGGCTTGTTACGACACGCCACTGCGAGGTGTGGTCCGAACACAGTAGCACTGCGCCTTGTCTGTCACCATGTCTTATTTCTTTTTCCTTCTTCTCACGGCACGCCGTTGCAACTTCGCGACGGATACACTGCCCGCGAGGAGAATTGCATGGCGCTGTGCTTTCCATCTAAGTAACAGGCGGGCAAGTTTGTGTTGGACCACACTTGCTTCTTTTTGAGTCGCGGCTGTACGCTTCTCCAATTTGTTCCTCTGTAACTGAACTCGCAGCGATAAGAGGCGCCATTTGATGTGTATATGTATATCGCTCACAAGCGCGGACTATATTCTGCCACTCAACGCCAGCCCTCCGAATACTTCAGCGCGTGATAAGGAGCCACTCCTAATATTTTCTTGCTTTTGTCGCGGCAGACCTACATACCCTTGCTGATGTAAAATGACATTGCATTCGGCACCGCAGGCTGGACACTGCGGTATGCATGAAAGCTATATCGCATATGAAGCTGCGAGAAACGCCGTAAGTGATAGCGCACATGTTATTCCACTTCGTGACTGCTGCGCGAGTGCCCTCGTTTCAACACGGAAAGAGCAGACGCTCTCACCCACGCTAGGCTAGCTGGACAAGCGCGCACTCGCTGAAAGTGAAATTCTTGGACGCTGGGCTGGAGGTGGACATCAGCGCGAGCCGCTATACAGGCGCTGCTGTGTTACTTAAGAGAAATCGGACTGTGGGACGAATGGTCACTATGCATTTTGTGACGTCGAATGTCTTAGTTAAGTTTGTTAAAGAGGTGGAACCCACTCAAGAAGTGGTAATACGCGCCGAAGCGTAATTTGTAACCGCAGAAAACTAGGTGGCGTGATTGAATTAAGCAAATTTACAAGCATAAGATGGCGTCACCTGGCACAAGAAGAGACTGTGTAATGGGAGATCGCTGGGAGGGGCCTTCGTTCTGCAATCTGCATAACTTATAATTATTATCATGGCGACTTCTAGGGGAATCGTGCCCTTGCCATTTCGTATTTCTGCTGCGCAGCGTCTTGCATCGGATGTGCCGTGCGCGCATCGTGCCGGTCTTCAAATACACGTGTACAAAAAAGAACAGCGCCGAGATTTTGCTCCCCCTCAGCAACCGCGAACGGAAACGAAGACAGTGGGCGGCGTTGTCCTCGCTGCCAGTAGGCGCCTCTCCATAATAAATGCGCCCGCAGTGCCGAAAGTTGCCTCCGCCTCGGCGTGCGCGCTGGTGCGTTCACCGCAACCGCCGTCGTTCCCATCCAACCCGCTAGATGTTCGTGAGTTTGCTCAGGGCACAGACCAAGACGACTTCGCTGTGTTTTCTGAGGGGGGCTGCTTGCTTGTTTCCTTGTTTGTTTGTGTCGAGGAGATTTCGTGACGCCGTTTGTCGTCCTTTAAATATGATGTGTTCGACTCGAGGAGTGAGCTGTTTGTAGGCTGTTGCTGGGCAGACTGTACCGAGGGCATCTTTTACACAAAGCTGCCCGTTTGTTTTGTCTCTATGAACGCAAATGGTTTATAGAACTTTTCGCTTCTCCGAAGAGATAACTCTAGCTTGCAGCCTTTGGACTGTGCAGCCGTACACCGCCTGTCTAAACTCGTTCCGGATGCCAGCGTAAATACTCACTGATACCGGAAGACACGACGTGACGCCGAAAATACGCCTAAAATCGGCTACATGTAGTTGCAGGTTAAGAAGAAGCTGTTGATCGGGAGCTCCTATCTAAATACGTAGGTACGAAAAAATCATTTTTCGTGGAGAACTACTCCAATAGCCTCTCGCTGGTCTGCACCTCTGACCAGGTAAGGCTCTCGTCAGTTTTGAGCCTCCAACATCTGGAAGATGGACATTTGTGGGGTAGATATCTACGCACAGAATTACAATATTTTAAGTCTTCTCCCGATTTTTCCTGTAGCAGACACTCATCTTAACCTGTTGCGAATATCCGCTCCTGTATGTTCTTGCTTGTTCAAAAAGCAAGTCGCCAACCTTCTTGCTATTATACAATTTCATTTTCTAATTTCTTCGTTGACTTTTCTGGAAAACTCCCTATAACCCAAGAAGTGGAAGACGGCGCCTGTTGTAACGTTGTGTTGCATTGCGACAACTTCGGGTCGCGTCTGCCGTTAACTAATTTGCCAACCACGTTGCCTGTCAATAGGTTGACGACCGTGGGCTTTGCAATGGCTTTGTGGCGATGGACACCAACAGTATTGTTGGCCGATCAGCATCGTGCTCTCCTGGCGTGAGAAGACCTTAGCAGCACCGGAGCGCAGCAACGTGATGTCTTTCTAGATTGTTGTCTACAAATAACTGCTCACTAGATCGGACTCAATGCGCTTTCTCCTAACTGGGTGGTTTTCATTCAGAATGATTGAAAATACATTTTAGTGCCGATTTGGTGAATCTGTCACTGCGGTGGCTGTAATGACTGAGAACGAGGCCTTAAAAGATCATTTCTTTCTGTTGGCGATTCTTATTTTGTCACGTGCAGAAAAGCTCAAGGCAGTACCGGAAGTCATGCGGATGCTTCCGTGGTGCACTGCTCGTTCGAGACGTCTGCTCTTCCACTTCTGTCTGTTTCTGCGGGCTCTTTTCTTATCGCTCTGAACGCTCTTTTCTTATCTTTGTTTTTTGTTTTCTTGCACGTTAATTTTTCATTGCTTATTCGCTCTTCAGAGTCAAGACAGTGTGAGCTGCATGCTCTTGTGTTGCCAGGCCCACGAACGTTTCATATGATCCACTTCCGACGACACCTTGCGTCCCTTTTTGCGGCCCTTTTCTCTTTATCTGTCCACGTAACGAATAATTAATCCATCAGGTAGAGCGCCATTTATTGCGTGCTATCGTTTCCTATCTAAGCAATATCGTCAGTGTTCAGTGTCCAAATGTTGCCCCTGGAACTTCTCGCTTGATTTTGAAATGTTCATTCCTGGCTTTTTTTACAGAAAAAAAATCAAATCGATTTATTGCAGCGTGTGTACGTGCATGTGTGTATGCAAAGGGCCTCAAGCTTAGGCTTTCATATATTTGCATGCTTGCGCTGTATCGCTTCCTTTAGTGCTCTTTGCTCTTGACGACAGAAATGCCTCGACTCTATCGATAACACTAGAAGTGATCGCTGCCTTCTTCCTGATTTCAAATCGTCAGGATAGGAGGCCTAGCGACAGCCCTTCTACGTGATGGCCACCACGACAGCACAATTCAGCTTTGATCGCACTCCTTTAGGGCTTCAGTGATGGGTAGTTGCTGAAGAAATAGAAGTGTGAGACGATAGAAGCAAGCGTATGCTGTTACAAGTTGGAGCTGGAGTAACTTCGGAAAGATGAGCACGCATGCCGGCCTTGAAGAAAAATATGTATGTATGTATGTATGTATGTATGTATGTATGTATGTATGTATGTATGTATGTATGTATGTATGTGTGTGTGTATGTATGTATGTATGTATGTATGTATGTATGTATGTATGTATGTATGTATGTGTGTGTGTGTGTGTGTGTGTGTGTGTATGTATGTATGTATGTATGTATGTATGTATGTATGTATGTATGTATGTATGTATGTATGTATGTATGTATGTATGTATGTATGTAAGTATGTAAGTAAGTATGTTCGTTCGTTCGTTCCGTTCCGTTCGTTCGTTTAGTACCATTGTACCCCTTTCCTATAGCTTTATGTCCCTTATGAATTGGCTCTTCTTTCATTGTGTGATTGCTTCTTTGCTGCTTGATGTAAGATATAATGGGCTCATTATAATAACCGTTTCGCTTGGCGATGGTGTCCGCCGTCGCTGTCCGATGTCCGTCGCAGTTATCGCCTATAGCGTGCGAGGAGTAACGCTATGTCACAGGCGCGCCACGTTGCGTCGTTACGTGCTGACTTTGCATTGCAGTTACATATCGTGGTGCGTATAAAGCCATTTTTATCCAAGTGATTCGGGTTTTAATGTTTCTTGCATGCACACGCCTAACTTTCGCATTGGAACGATGCATCCTTTGAAACAAAGGAAAATGCCGCGTCTTTAGTGCGACAAGGACAATGCCGAAAAGAAGACATATCGCCATTTAGAAGAAACATCATCCTCGGAACTACGCCACTTACGACTCCCTTGGAGGAGGAAATTTTCGAAAATCAGACAGACGGAAGTGGCATTAACGAGACCCCTAAATTTGTACATGCTGTCAGGATTGGGGGCTCAATCCCATCGCTCGTGATCCGTTGTCAAGATTGGAGTCGGGCATGAATTAGAAGGTAGCTGGCCCATGCCGTCGTCCAACTTATTCACGCTGAGGACGTTGATGAAGGGAAGGACTGCTTCTCATCGAGAACGAGGAATATGGGTTTATTTACAGTATTTATATCAGTCTAACATGACTGTTTGAGAGAGAGTCTCAGTCCAACATGACTGCTTAAGAAAAGTGTGTCGAGCATCCGCACAACAGCAGTTTTTAAACACTCGGTCCTCTCCCGATACAAGGTGATGCGAACGTTCGTTTAGTCATCGCAAACTAGCCGCCTCTCCGCGGCACGGTTTACACACACACACACACGCATACGCGCAGGTGCGAAGGTCCGGAGCCGATGTCAGAGGGGCCCCGTAGAACTCGGAGCCGTTCCGGGTAGCGCGTTGTCTTGCGTCTTGGCCGGTGCGTGAGAAGCAGCGCAAAACGGCGTTCCCGCGGCAACTCGCGCACCCGTAGCAGATCAGGTCCGCGTTGGGGAGTTTGGGAACAATAGTTGGCCCGCCAAACTCATTCCGTCACAACGGCGATGAGGCTAGGGGTTGGCGGTGGTTTCAGCACAAAGCCTGCTTCATCGAACACATCCTAGCTGAAGCGACGGAGAGTGGGGGATGCGCGTCTTGTTCCCCGACACAAAGTCGATTTAGTCACGCTGTGGCTAGAGGTTGGCGGCGAAGCTCCCGAGATGTTGCTTCCACAGTCACAACTGGGTGGCAAACTTGCACTGCAGCTGGCCGTTCTTAACAATGCACCGATCTGGTCTGGCAATTTCCCCTTAGTACCATTTTTGCAACTCATTAGAAACGATTGAACACTATTTACTGGAATGCCGGCGTTTCTCCTCCCTGAGAAACAGGACATTGGAAATTGCAGTACGACAGCTCGGCCTGCCATTGAACACTCCAGTACTGCTGTCTTTCGGAGCGTCTGTGCTTGGGCACTCACAGAGGAATGTATGCATCGCCATAAAAAAATTCATTATTGAATCAAACTGATTTCATTGTTTACCTTATCATTCATTTCATTCCTCCTTTATTGCCTCATTTATATTATATATACTTTTTAGTAGCTTTCTACTGAATCGGTCTGAAGTCTCCTCGCTTTAATTTATTCATCAAGATTACAGATTTTTAAATTTATTGCCTAAACACAAATGTAAAATCTGCCCGACTCTTGGCCGATCCCCGCGAGTGGTTATGCACCAAACACATCGAAGTCGTCGTCGTCGTCGTCGTCGTCGTCATCATCATCATCATCATCATCATCATCATCATCATCATCATTTGCATTTCATCGTGCCACTTGTCACGCAATGCGAGGTGCGCGCCGCGTAGCGTCGACATGTAGCAGTTGTACGCAGCGGTTGCATGTCGCATATAGCTGGGCCTGGTTACCTCAAGCAGTCTACGTGACTATTTGTCAGCACCTCACTTCAAAGGGAACTCAAATTAAGCATCATCATCATAAACAGCATCGCATCGTGCCACGGGTCAATGGATGTGACATGTGCGTCGCATTCTCTCGATACCTATGTTTGCTCTTCGGTACCCATTATGGCTCCTCCTCGGAAAGTACGAACCCTCTAGTGCGTGCTGCGTAAATGGAGATCCTATGGGCGCGCTCCTCCACATTGTTTCTTCCTTTCTTTCGTCGAACACCATAGAGCCAACGGCGCGCGAGCGTCTCGTGGGAGTCTCGCATCTCTCTCGTCCTCCTGTTTTTACACGAGGCCATAACGGCTGCTGTGTCCGGGAGCGAGAGCTGTTTCAGCAGTCGGCCTCTTCCACCTCATCTTTCGTGAATGCGCGCTGAAACTTTGAAGCTCGCTCGCGTCTACCCTCCGCCTCAAAAGGATGCCTTGTGCGTGGGCGATACCACCTTTGTTCTTGTGACTCAGTGCGAAAGATCGCGACGACGGTGTTTCTTGAGAGCCCCGGAGCAGAACCAATGCCAAGGCCTACGAGACGAAACGCGCGCCAACTGTTCGCGAACCTTTCTGCCAAAGAAATAGGGACGACACTTGCCTAGTCATTTCGAACGTATGTTGCTGCTTCTAGGAAAAATGGCGTCTCAGAACATGGCTGCGTTGCTCACTTCATTATTCAGGTTTTCTTTTCTGAAGGCTTCCCTAAGTAAAAATAAATTTGGGGGCTTTGCCTGCCAAAACCACGATCTGATGACACGACAGGCCGTGTAGTGGGGGACTGCGGAATAAATTTGACCCCTTGTGGTTCTTTAACGTGCTCTGAAATCCAAGCACATGATTTTTCGGTTTTTTTTCTTTTTTTCCTTTTCACCCTCATTGAAATACAGCTTCCGCAGACGCACTCGAATCCGCGACCTCGAACTCAGCAGCGCACCGTCATAGCTATTGGGCTACCGCGGCTGGTGGTGTAAGGCGTTCGCCTTTCGACAGGATGGGAGTTATAAATGCGCCCGATATATGTTGTACAGTAGTTAGGGGTGCGCGAATGTTCTGAATTTCGAATACGAATGGAATACTTATTCCTATTCGATTCGTATTCTATTCGAGAATTCGCTGTTAGATATTGTGAAATATTCGGTTCTGTTTAAATCCTTGCAGAGACAACATTTATTCACTCCGGCAACGTTCCAAGTGGCAAGTGTTTCAAATAATACTACTTCACAAGAGCCATGGTTGATGAGCAGGCGCACCAGTCCCTTGGTGAACGCGTTGAGGAGACCACTTTTGCATAATAGATTTAGTCGCTAAATAATCCTGTCTCGCCTTAGACAGCCTTAAAAAAATCCTGGCTCGATTTTGGCAAAGCAGTTTATTATTTGGCCAATCTCATCATGTTTGGATCTCTTTGCAAGGACCTGCGGTGTTGTAGTGCGTTGCCCATTTAGCTCCTTCAACAAACATAACACTTCACCGAGTACTTGGTGACTTGTTCTTTGTTTGGTTTATAGTTTTCTTGTTATCGGGGTGCCATACGTTTCATAACATTTCATATTTTTCCCATTTAGGTACTTCTCAGTTGACCTGACGTCCAGTTGTTGATGGCATTGCTGTCATCAGGTAACGGAAATAATTGCCCAATGGACTCCAAGAAACCTTCATATCTTACTTTATTTAGACATTGAAATTACGTGGTATTCAATTCGATAGCCGAAGGTTATTTTTCTACCATTCGTATGCGATTATATTCGAGAGAGAAAGAGATAATGAACTTTTATTTAGGTAGCCGGTGGATTGGGGGGGGGGGGGCAAATTGACTATCTGCAAAGTGACTATCTGCCTCCTCGGTGTCTTCTCTGACATTTTGCGCAGCTGCCTCTACACGCCAGGTTGAAATGTTCGCACATTTGAGAAAAATATGTAACCTTTGTACGCTCATTTGTGGACTTTCTTCGTACAAGTTAGACAACACTGTAATTAGTCTCGCGGCATGTAGCTCATTACACTGTGAGTTAGTGAGATTTCACCCGCCGAGGTTGCTTAGTGGCGAAAGTGTTGGGCTACTGGGCACGAGGTCGTGGGATCGAATCCCGGCCTTGGCGGCCCCATTTCGGCGGCCGCGAAATGCGAAAATACCCGGGCACTAAGATTTAGGTGCACGTTAAAGAAACCTAGGTGGTCCAAATTATACCGGAGTCCCCCAATACGGCGTGCCTCATAATGAAATCGTGGTTTTGGCGCCTAAAATTTCTTAATTTAAGTTAATTTAAGCCTTTTTGAGTGAGATTTGGATTAAATTAGAGGCGTTGGCAGATATTGAGTCGTCGGTTTTTCCACAGAATATATTATTCCATCATCAAGGGATGATAACATCAAGTAGCGTGAAAAAGTGTTTTGCGAACGAAGTGCATTTCGCACACGTGTTTAAGTAGTCAATCTAGACAAAACAAAAACAAAATGGTAACTTCTGCAGTGTCTGCAGTTAAGCACGGGCCAATAAATCAAGTCAATGGAACAATAAAAAATAAATGTACTCGTGTAGTTCGGCTGCCGACGCCTGACCTAATTGACTTGACGTGACAATTGACGACTTGACTCCGTCCAATTCCAATTTCTGATACACTTTTGGACAAACTGCTTCTTAAAATCTTAGAGAGGTTTCCCTGGCGGCGTGCCTAGCGTGCTACTCCGGATGCATAGATTGAAAAATTATGTGCATATGGCGCAACAAAGATACACAACGTGTACACAAAGCGAGATTGGTCACAGCGCGGCGTGTTCAAGTACTCCCTTGAGCAAAACATTGTGGACCAGAAATTATACGATTAATCCAATTTTCTTCTCCGCCTGTAAATGTAGCATGAAATTGAGGACTGCAGTCCAAACTTGACATCGCGAACTTTCCAGCGCTCTAGTATACTTCAGCTTGTGCGTCTGAATTACGTGTAAATTCAATTTCGTTTTCTTTATAATGTGAACCTGTTCTCGGTGCACTTTATTTAGCTCATGGGTGTACCTGAACGAATGTTCTTGTTGCGTAAAAAAACCTCATAAAAAAAATTAGAATTTTACGGACCCTAATGAACTAAATTTGTTAGAATAGAAAAAAGTTTTAGTATTGTTTGATTTAACCCGAAAGGTGCCCGGCAAACGTGTTGCGTACTTGTCGAAATATTCGATAGGCAACAACAACGAGAGAGAGAGAGAGAAAGCAAGGGTAGGAAAGGCAGGGAGGTCAACCAGAACAGCATCCGGTTTGCTACGAGAGCTTAACAAAAACGACGTCGCGGTAAGAAACATTTTTAGCATTTCCGCATTACTGTTGTGCAGTGTGGTGAAGCGTACATGTGTATTCGGAAAAGTAAGAATTGCGGAGAGCCTATCTTGTACGCGAACACCCTCAGACACGCTCTAGCAGCCCTAATCCACGGACTGCTCCTAAGATCGTACGCCATCCGCTCGATCATAGTCTGAGGTCCTGAGGCTTCCGTTAGTTGGTTTTATTTTCGCGTGGTAAATGATCTCGCAACGACATATTCTGTATTGCGGTGGTGGTGGTGGTGGTGGATCAGCCATTACAGAACGCATACAGTTCTAGGAAAAACATTTTGCTCTTGCCGCAGCTCCGTTCTTACTAAACTTTTGCAGACAGATAACATTTAATCGCCAGGATCGTTCATTGTAACACATGGCGTTTGTGCTTGCCTGGTTTTCCAACAAAGAACTGTGAACTTGTCTTCATGTGTACCTCTCAGATGCCCCTCCGAGCAATTGCTGGTAGCGAAACTGATAGGCTAATTGTTGCCTTATTGAAAACGACAAAGTGACATAGCCGGCCTACTTTAGAATCATTAAAACATAAAAGTTCCTGCAAATGCTTGTCAGGCCTGTCAAGAAAGATATGCGAATTTTCTTCTGCTTTCCTCACGGTTGGTAGTGTCTAAAATGTGCCTGTATTGTCAATTCCGCCGTCTTCATTACGGTGGAAAAAAATTTCGAGATTTTATTCTAATAATTGCTCTGGGACACATCTGAGAGATGCAGACGAAGACAAATTCATAGTTCTTTCTTGATAACTAGACAAGTAACAACGCCATGTCTTACTTTGAACGCTCCGGGCGAGAAAATGCAATCCTTCTGCAATGTGTGAGCAAGCAAGAATGGAGCTGCGGTAAGTGCAAAATGTTTTTTTTCTGCAATATTAGCGGGAAAAGGCGTGTCCCTATAATACTCTTGCTGACGCTGCTCCCTGTAAGAAAAAGCGTAAAAAAGTGTTAACTTAGAGGTTATTTAGTAAGTAAGTAAGTAAAGTAAGTAAAGTAAAGCAAGCAAGTAGGTAAAGTAAGTAAGCAATGTAAGTAAGTGCTTTATTTCCAATATACAACATACATTTGAATATGGACATGTCTTGAGGAAAAAAGCTGCGTCAGCAGCTTGACTAAGTCCTAAAACCCATCTTATGGCAGCGGCAGGGGGAACAACAGTGCATGTGCGAATGATAACAATAAAGCAGAATAAGATTAATAAAATAATGCAAAAGAAACAAACACAAAAATTGATAAACCAAAGCAAGTTCCTTAGCTTACATATTAAGAAATCAGCAGTATGGAGAGAAAAAAGAAACGACACTCAGATCAGTCATGCATACTAACAACAGATGATGTTGCAAAAGTAATATTGTGATCTACAAGTACAAAGTATTAAGCATAAAACCAGCTCTAGCAGCAATAATAATTATACAGACTTGTTAACGAAGACTGTAAAACATCGATATCATCTGCGATCAGTGTGTTGAGCACTGGTCGAGGGTTTATAAGCGTTATGAGCCAATATTTGCATGTACGAGAAAAATTAAGGCAGTTTGCACAGCATTTTCTGACCTTAAACAGCAAGAAAACGCTTGGTGTTGTTTGTGCCCGTCACAACATCCATGTTCGTACATGACGGCAACTCAGCAGGCTGCCGCTAGGGGCGCACGTGAATTTACGAAAAGATCTTTTAGTGCCCACCTCGCGAAAGACACCGGCGTCAACTGCTGCCAGAGGTTCTCCAAACCGCTGTGTTGCTTCAACTTGCGAAGACGCTCACGTTTTAGGGACAAAAACATCGAGCGAATACCGCTACCTGACAATTGATCACAATTTCTTGTCACACTTCCTCGCGTACTTCTTATACTTATTATGGGAATTTCATTCACACACGACTCCTCTTTCTGCGAGCTCTCCATGCTTTGTTTTTAACGAGACACCCATCTTGCAGCCTCTGTCCTTGTGTTGGCCACCGAGGTGGGACTGCTTCCGCAGAGGGACCCACCGGTAGCCCATCTGAGCACTTACGCCTCTCTTTCTATTATATTTTCTTCACCGGGAGGCGTCATTAATTCTAGTTTCCACCTGACAGCGTGGCACCAAGAAAAAAACCTTGTCTCTGACACCAAACTTCGTGCCCCCCCCCCCCTCACATCACACTTTTTTTTTTTTCATTTCCTCCGCTCCTAGTTCGTCCTTCTTCAGTCTCTCTCTTTCTGCGTTGTCTGCTGCCTACCTCCTTTCTTTTTTTTTTCTTTTGCCGCTGTAAACTTCGTGCTCCGAAGTCCTTGAGGCCACGCTCGACGCGTATTTTTCACCTTACTCGTCTGTCAGCTCATTCCTTCACGGTCCAACGCCTCCCCTCTCTTTCTTTATCTTTCAACTTTTGAAGCGTACTATTTCTTCTTTTCTTTCCTACGCTGGACCCGCGAGAGGCTTCCGGTGTCTGCTCAAAGGCTTCCGCGACCGAGAGACCACGACAGAGGAAGTTGATCCATTCGTCTATGGATGCGTGGTGGGTCTTAGCTCTTTCTACTAGCCCTGGGCTCCAACGCGTGTTGTATCGCAAATAGCCGTTTTCTTCCCACCACGAGAACACGCAGAGTTTGAGCTCTTCGACGCTTCTAAAATTTCGTGTGCCTATCACTCTTCTCTTTATCTCTCTCTGTCACTCTGTCAATGTCTCAGAACTGGCCACTGCAACTTGTTCTTTCTTACGTCTATTATAAATTTCCCTTTCTCTCTCGTCTTTTTTAGCCCGCAAGGTGTTATGGCTTTTCTTTCTTTTTATTGTTTTGTCATGTGTTGTGCTACCGCTTCTTGAATGTGCCTGTGCTGTCATGGCTGTGCTGTCATGTGCCTAAATGTGCCTGTGCTATCTTGTAAGGGATCGCCGCTTCCGTTCTCGCAGGCAAGGACATGCAGGCGGCTTTAGTAACAGCCTCAATTCACTCAGACCTACCAGAATCGCATTACTAGGGCGCGTTCTGTTTTCTCCAACAGCACTCTAACTTTTCATAGAGAATCCTCGCGAACCTAATCTCAAAATGGCGAACTGGGGCGCTTCATGCGGATTCATAGTTAGAAAAGCGTGAAGTTCAAATAAGCGCTCGTTGCGTGGCCTTCATTCCTCTTCGCAGCATTGCTATTTCCTACATTTCTCTCCGCGACAGTGAATCATTGCCTTAGAAGCAAGCTGTAGGTTTAATTTTGGTTTGTGATTGGTCTGGTTTTTGTGTATTTGTTCACTGCGCGATGATCTACAATGCTTGTTTCGCGACGGAGGCTTTTTTCGCAATGCATGGTTGCATTAGAAGAAGTACGCTTAGAAGGGGCAGAAAACGAAAGCTCTCGTGTATAAGTTTGTTGATCGTCACTATAGTGAGACAAAAAGAAAGAGGAAGGGGGAGAGGGGAAAGAAATGGCCATATTTTGGCGGCATCAAGTAGTGAAGTCGGAAATATGGAAAATGCTTGTTGTGCTGTCACACAGCAGTATCAAACTATAGAACCCACCTCTCAAATTTAAGCTGTGTGCGTAAGCAGAATTTCTCCGTTGGGTGTTCAGGGCGGTCTAACATGGCTTAGCAACATTTAATCTTCAAGCGCTTAAACGTTGTCATAACCTTTATAGCGACCATAAGAAAGCACCTCAAATGAACTACCGGTTTATGAATGTAGACGGGTAAGGTTAGATCTTGTGTATAAGCAGCGTTCGTAACCTATTGGTCATATACTTGGTGATCATATTAAAGTTTTACGAAATTTTTAAATATTGCCTGTGGCTGGCAGCATAATTCTTGCCTTTGAAATAAATTATACGAAGCGGGGGACATTACTAGCGAGGGAAATTGAAACATATTAGTTTAATTAACACAAATCTACTCATAAGCTTCCTAATGAATTACTTTATGCCACATATTGCAATTTACGAATTGTAGCAAGTGAGCTTGCAAGACGTATCCACTTGAAATGAATTTCGAGGATGACGCTAGTTTAGAGATATTATTTTTCAAAGCGCGGAACAAAATACACGGGCGTTCCAGTTACTGTTAGGCTTCAATGCATAAAAGAGGATTTTGTTAAAAAAGTAAGGGAACAACAGTGCATTTCTACGGAAAGTTTGATGCTGCATTTCTCCAAACTTGCCCCATTCTGGACATTCCATCTAAGTGGATACATCTGGCAAACTCACCGGCTATAATTCGAAAATTGCAATGTGTACCGTAAAGTAATGAATTCAAAATGTAATTAAAAGATATTTTTTATTAGTTGAACATGTGTTTTGATTTCTCGTGCAAGTAATGTCCGTTTCTGAATAATCCAGTTGAATGACTAGAATTGTGTTATATGAAACAGCCTATTTTAAAAAATTCCGTAAAACTTAAAAAATGATCACCCTGAATAAGGATGGGCAATTGAAAGTGGCTGGTAGAAGCACTCTTCCTGCAATAGATATAAGTAGGCGGATGACGATGGCTCTAAATTTGCACCGATATGAGCGTTCAACACTTATAACCTGTCTCCTATCGCAGAGTATGATCGTGTAGAGGAACAGACCTTTCAAATTTTTATCGGGCTATCATTGGGGAGAAAACGGAAATTCGCGATGATGAGATAAGAGGTGCAAGTGTCGCCCCCTTGTCTCCTCCTTACTTCTACTGCACTGAATTTGACGAATTTTGAGACGAAGCTTTCTCTGCCTCTGTCCAACTTCGTGTGCAACTTCATCGTATGGCTTACTCGCAAATCGTCTTTGAACAAGAGCAGCGTTTCTCCCGGACACCAAGGAAAGCTTCGTTTGCACGGCTCTCCGTGGTGCGCAGGATCCGCATAAATCTTATGCAATGCTCGCTCACCCGCCATCGTACATCGACGCACGACGTTGCCTGTCACGAATGCTGCACGCCTGATGCCCGTGGCTCTGTTCGGCGCAGCGTCGTGACCCGGCCCCGAGCGCCGCTGGCTCGGAGCCCCCATATTTGTTTCCGCGAAGTGGCGATCCTCCATCTCGGCACCAGGGAAGAGAGGCAGGTGAACCCGCTTTCGTGGCCCGAGGCGGGGTTTAAAAATACGCCGCAGATGCGCAGACGCCAAAAACCTTCACTGCTGCTTCTGCAGCTTCGCGAAGCTGCACGAAACGCCGGCTGTTGCTCGTGCTCGCTTAGTGATTGCGGGGGTGGCAATGAATGCGTTACCTCAACGGTATAGCCGTAAGAGCATTAGCGCAGTCCCTTGTCCCGGTTAGGCTGATAGCGCTATTAGCTACGCAACACACAGAACGTTGAGAATCACCGCGGGGGCCTCCGGGGAGACCTCCGAGATGTCCAGCTGCGCCTGCGGCGCGCCGGACATCTCGAAGGCCATGTTCTTAGATATGCGCAATATCCGCTAACTACCAGGGGCCTGCTTAGTCTACTAACGCATTATTTCATTGCCCTAATTAACTCTTGTGATAATTTTCAATACCCGCCGTGGTTGCTCAGTGGCTATGGTGTTGGACTGCTGAGCACGAGGTCGCGGGATCGAATCCCGGCCGCGGCGGCCTCATATCGATGGGGGCGAAATGCAAAAACACCCGTGTACTTAGATTTAGATACACGTTAAGGAACCCCAGGTGGTCGAAATTTCCGGAGTCCTCCACTACGGCGTGCCTCATAATCAGAAAGTGGTCTTGGCACGTAAAACCCCATAATTTAATTTAATAATTTTCAACTCTACAGTTTTGCCAGGAATACCTGGAGAGTTTATACTTTGATCATTATACAGGTCGCCCCAGCCGCCATGCATGGCGTTTTTAAATAAGGCGGCCCATCTTACACGAAGTGAGTCGAGTAGAGTAGCCGCCAGTAATTTCTTGATGACATGCAAGTTGATGATTAATTGCAATTAGCTATTTTTTTAATAACTGCTATGAATGGCCTGGAAGAACTTGTAGGAAATTAAAAGAAACTTAAAGCTGACATGTTTTCAACCGGGTACTTCTTGCCCGTTTATTTTTTTCGACCTAATAAAGAAAGCCCGGGAAAAATAAGACGTATCACGTGACTAACCATCCGCCCACATAAACTATCAGCGCCCTCAGACACGCTCCGTAGCAGTTGGCAGAGGGGCCGGCGCTCGTCCCGCAGCAAAACCAAGGGGCCGCGCTGTCGCGGCCGGGGCGTTGCACATCGTGCACTTACTCCTATGAAGTTTGTTTGAGGGCGTTGCTTTTTGATGCCGGCAGTCGGTCAGCCACGCGGTACTTTTCATTTTTCGCAGGATTTCATTATCAACCGGAAAAAATACACAAGCAAAAAGTACTTGCCTGGAAACATGCCGTTTCTAAGCCCCTTCGAATTTTCTACAATTTATTCTTAAGAGCGGTAATTAAGTAATTAGGTAGTTGCAATTCAATAATAAATTGAATGCACTCAACAAGATTACTGGCATCTGCTCTACTCCACTGTGAACAAAATGTACTCGGTTATCTTCGCGCAGAGTGACCCTTCTTTCTTTAAAACGCCATGTATGATAGCTGAGAGACCCTGTACACGACCGTCATCCGCTCAGAAAGCCGCCAGAGTCCCGCTGCACTCTTTAGGGACGACTGGGCTCTGTATGCACGGTGAACGCTGTCGCGAGCATTACTTCTTGTGCCGTGTGAAGAAAGATGGAAAACGCAGGAAGGTCAGCCGGACGCGCTCTCCAGTTCCCTACCCTTGTCATGGCGAAGGAGATTTAAAAAGTTGAAAGAGAGAAAGAAAAAAGAAAGAACACTAATTGTGGGTTTCATCCGGCGGTGCACGTCAACACAATAGGCGGCTGCTGAAGTCCGTCGGCTTCAAGAAAGTTCACTTGAAAGAGCCATTGCTGCAAAACTTGCGGAGAAATTAAGCGTTCTCGCTATTAGTCGAGCAGCAATTCTTAGCGCATCACGTAATTGAAATCGCATTGACGGCAAATCTGGCCCTCACACACAAAAGATTGAAGACTCCTAGGCGGACGGCTTTCGGCACTAGTTCAGGCACGCGATCTAGTGACCGGCACGTACGCTTGCTCGCAGAAAAAAGGTCAGGGCTACCGTGAAGGAAAAGACTGCGTTCGCATTGCTCTTTAGGGAACGCGATGTCGTGTTCTATGGGCGCAGGCAACCAGAAATCTGGGTGTGGTCGGAGCCGACAGGACGACACACGCTAGCGCCTGCTTTGAAGTCACGATGCCGATTCCCAGGCCTTCTCCTCGCTTGTGGCTCTTCGGTCACGGTACTACAGCGAACCCGTGCTTTCGTCAGTTTTTGCTTGACTTAGTTCTATTGTCTCCAGCCACCGGCTACTCCCTCTGAAGGCCTCTCTTGCCTCCGGCAGGCCTGCTTTTGTGCGTTATTATTATTATTATTATTATTATTATTATTATTATTATTATTATTATTATTATTATTATTATTATTATTATTATTATTATTATTATTATTATTATTGTTGTTGTTGTTGTTGTTGTTGTTGTTGTTGTTTGTTTGTTTGTTTGTTTGTTTGTTTGTTTGTTTGTTTGTTTGTTTGTTTGTGCAAGTGTGGCACCGAAAACGGGACCACATGTCGGGCCAACGTTGTCCAATGTTGGGCCCACAACGGACATGCATTTGCCCTGCTGCCGCTGCTATTGTACGGTATAAACGTCAGTGTTGGCTTTGACAGAAAAAAGAACTGTAAAAATATGTTTTCCGCAACTTTAATGGCATATAGATCTCTGTAGTAAGTTTGTTTTCAGTTTTATTTCTTTTTCCTTTTGTCTTTGTCTTCTTTTTTTCTTTTTCTTTTTTTTTTCGCTCATTCGCGCGCCGTGTATATAACGGCGGATTAGAATGTGGTGAAAGCACGTTCCTTGGGGTTGGCCTAAGTTAAAATTATGTTTTGTTTTCATCTTGGGACCTTGAGCAAAAGCTGAGATAGCCCGACTGTTAGGTCGTTTTTTTTTTTTTCCTTTGATCATTACACGAGAACGATTCAACAGATTTGCGAGAAACTTGGCACTGGAATGGGTATTGACTGAAATAGTGATCTAGCTTATGGTGGTTTATATCTTCTACCTTTTTTTATTGAAATGAAAATAAAAGTAACAGATGCAGTCGCCCTATAATCGTGACGGCTACTCCTTTTCGCATGGCAGAAACAACAATACAAAAATATATTAATGAATGGAAAGGAAAGAACTTCACAGTGCCAGAAATCCGCAGCACACAGTCCTATACACCCACGAACATATAAATATAAAAGGCAAGCGCAAATCGCACCACAATGAGTTTGTAAACAATGTCACAAACTCGCACAAGCGGCCACGATGAAGACTGCGATGAGAAGTTAAATTGGTGAGGAATGCACACTGATAAATTACTGCACGCACAGAGAGATTACCGTCAAAAGTGAGCTTCAGAACAGAATACAAAAGAGTATAACACTTAATATACAGGCGCTAATACGTACAAGTAATTGAAGCAAGTTGTAGCTACAGTGTATGTCTTTTCATTTCAGTATCTAGTACGAGTTAAGGATGCCTGTGTCATCAAAAACGTGTTCGAGTGCGTTCAGTGCTTTTCGCTTTGCTATTTTCGATGACCATGCTCCGAGCAGTGTTGCGAGGGCGAAAGGTCGGTGAGGATCAATGGAGTGTAGCTCTTGTTCTAGCTTCCGTCATTGTGTCGCGTGTCTTAGGCATTCAAGTAGTAGATAGCGAACATCCTCACCGTCGTTGCCACCGGAGCAAGCCTGGGAAGAATCGCCGTATTGGGCGGTATAGACAATGTTTGGTAAATGCTGTCCCAAGGGGCAATGGCTCATTTAGTGGCTCGGTACTTTGCGATAGTTCTACATCCAGCTGATATTTTAGTTGGGGGTTCACTTCGTAAAGAATCGATTCCTTAAAATTTTCATTAAACCAGGTTGATGTACACAATTCCTCATTTGGTACTTTTAAAATCAGTTGCATGTCCATTGGTGATAAAGGTATGAGTTGAATTCCTGCATCTAGTGCTGTTTATCTGTTTGTTGCTTTATTTTCGTATCCACATTACACTGATGCGGCTGAACAGAAAAGTTCATTCAACACATGTCTTTTAAAGCGAAGCTGTTGGCCTCCAGTTTGTCAAAATTTTTCGTGGCGTGCTCACCAAAAAAATGGAAGCTGGAAAAGCGGTCTGTGTTTAAGTTTCCACGTAGCAGAATTATGCATTCTCGTTATTCGAATTACAATCCCATGCTATCATGTCTTTAGTCGTGTCTATCATTTAAGTCGTACTTTATGAATTTTCTGACACATTATGCTTTGGGAAATTTAATTCAATAACGCACTTTCTCCAAGTGGAGGGCTGCAGAAGAAACGGTAACTGCAACACTTTGGGTTTGAGTTCCCGCGAAACAGAATTATGTTCCTCATTATGGTTTCTCGTAATCTACGTCTAAACGTTAATTTAGTTCAGTAAAGCACTTATGCTTGGCGGACGGCCGAGAATTAAGAGTCAGGATGCGTGCTGCACTTCGGGCACACGTGCGTGCGCGCGTGGCGTACGTCCCTTGTGGTGGTGGTGGTGCTTGTGTTCGCATACATGCGCAAAGCGCTGTTATAGTTTTGTTGGGGAAAATATGAACAACGAATCTAGGCAGCTCATTGCAAAGTTTTAGCCTTGTGTTTGTCCTCCTTTTTACCGTGCATATAGCCTTCTTTCACTGTAACCCACAAAGAGCAGTTGCTCTCCACCGCGCTAGACCAACTGGACAAGCATTCGCTCACGGAAAACATTTCTGGAAACTGGCCTACACGAACATCAGCGTGAGCCACTATAAAGGCGCTGCTGCGTTATTTAAAATCTGCCGGACTGCGCACTGTGTGACGTAGAATGTATTTGTGGAACGTTCGTATCGTGTACGACTATGTAACGCCTTCACAAACTGTACGACAGCGCCCTCAGAGACAGCTTCTGTTTCCTTTTTCTTCTTTTTCTCTCATCTTTCGCACCCCTTGGCCCATGCATTTGCCCGTTCCCAGGCGCAGGGTAGCCAACCTGAGATATACCCTGGTTAAACTTCCTTTCATTTTCCTTTACCAGCTTTCTCGCTCTCCTTTTTATTTCATCCTTTCTTTTTCATAGACGTTTCTGTGTCAGCATCAGAATAAATTAGTGAAAATGAAACCACTTGAGACGACTCATTTTGCCTGTCGAGTCAGGTTATAGGCTGGAATCGAAGTGCGTACGACTTGCAGTTAGTCTCTGATTATTACTTTTTCGGACAGCCGAAGTGTTTCTCGTTAGCATATATTAAAAAAAAAACTTTTCATATTCGCTGTTAATTAAACCATTCTAGATGTCTTGAATTCCTATCTTCGTAGCATGAGGTGTAAATAAGCATTGCAGCTGCTACATTTACGCTTTATATTTGACACCGTTAGCTTCTCGATTAGTAAGTGCTTTCTGCGGGTCATTCCGTTTCGTTAATCGGTTGAAGTGACCGGATTTCATGGTGAAACAGCGTAATAGCTGAGAGCTTATCCTACTCGCAATTTCTGATTATGAAACGGACCCACACCACTGCAGAACTAGCGGCATTACGAGCTTTTACTTTTCCTGAAGCGCTCGAAGTTCAAGCCGTTCTCATTCAATAATTTTTGTTATTCCGTCTTACTCGCTTTCTTCGGGAGGTTGACTAAAATAGCGATTGCCAAGTGTAGGTCGCGACCACACGTGAGTGATGGAATAAGCTGCCTGTTCGTTTCTGAGACAGGTCGACAGAGGGCGCCACGACCCTGCTCACTGTAGCTCACTGCGGGTCGTCCGCAATCGATCGACCGCAATAGACGGGTAAATACCCCTCCCTACTCTGGTATGGCTACGATTCTCAGTCGTTTCAACTTTCAACCGTAATAGCAGAGCGTCTTTGAGATGATAATGCACCTATTTGCTTCTCTTCTATCTCACAATCAACAAGGAAACTTGCACAGTAAAGGGCTTTGACTATGACAAATCTTGCAAACCTCAGGAACACCTTAGTTAAATTATATCGATGGCCGGATCGCACGGACGCCCATGGCAACAAATGTCGCCTGCGGCTCGATGAAGATAAATGTATCTCCTCTTCGTGCATTTACTTGATTAGAGATTTCTTAATGGAATGTCGAAGGCGCGCTCCCGCTCTTGAGTGGAAGCACGTTCACCTCCGGGCGCTTGTGTCGCGAAGGCTTTTCGTCGCTGTTTTATGATTTATCGGCGCTCCTTTCTTCTTAGGGAATCAGACGTACGCGATGATATGAATGATGCTGCAATAGCAAAAAGTGACGCGCACTTTATGTAAGGTACTCATATTTCATTCCATCATGTCCCTCGCAGCGAACCACGTCTACCAGAGCACTCTTATAAAAGCTTAGTGCTCTGCAGGTTAGAGTGGCAAGGCAGGACTTCTAAACAACTCGACTCATTTATTCTTTCCGTTTATCCTCTGTCTGTCTGTCCGTCTGCCTGTTTCTGTCTCTCTCTCTCTCTTTGTTTTTGCTTGTTTGTTTTTTTTGTTTTTTTATAGCGTTGGACAGGGACGATGTGTGGAAGTTTTTTGCTTTCAGTCTCATTTCCTCCTTGCAGTCTACCTCGGCAGTCTCTTTTCTTGAAATATGTAGGATATCGCTT
This sequence comes from Dermacentor variabilis, assembly GCF_050947875.1. Classification (NCBI taxonomy): domain Eukaryota; kingdom Metazoa; phylum Arthropoda; class Arachnida; order Ixodida; family Ixodidae; genus Dermacentor; species Dermacentor variabilis. The sequence goes on along the minus strand of NC_134577.1, from coordinate 9,978,740 downwards.
CCACGCTTGTTAAATTGCGTTAGAAATTATTCAGAATGCACTTATCTAGTCTTATCACCACTCACTACCCTGAAGGCATAATACCAAAGCAGTTGCAAGTGTAAACGTGCAAACGGTACGACTTGCGACAAAATCAGTAATGTTATCCCTAACGACAGCGTTCATTTAAAAGCGGGAGAATTCCCAATGATAAATTCTTAGGAAAATGCGCGATACCTGAATCCGTCAGCACTTGCGTTTTACTCTGCTTCTCTTTTGTCTGATCTGCTGCCAGTACAATGTTTGAAACTGGCGCCATTTAAAATACCAATTACGTGACATAAAAGCGATTTCAACTGCTGAATAATTCGCATATATCTGAACTCATACATCCAACTGCTTTATTCAGTGATACGAGAACGACGTTCTCCATTACGAGATTTTGCTCGTGGCCTCTGGCAGATGTCACGAACAAATTCAAATAAATTATGGCGTTGAATGCCCCAAAGCTTCAAACACATAAGACATAAGACGCCTTAAAGGCTCCGGTAGGGGGACCAGAAATTTCTTTATTTTTATTCTTTTAGTGATGGTTGTCCTTTTTGTTTACGTTTTATCAGACGCCTTAGAAGGACGCCTTAGCGATTAGGGTTAACTTTAACTACATGGGGTTGTTTACCGTGGAACCAAAGCAAGCTGCACCAAATCACCAAAAAACCAAACCAAAAGCACCAAATCTTATCACCGGCCATTGCTCCTGGCTTACCTGTTCGCAGCTTTAGTAATGTTCCAGTAACAAATAAAATCAGTGCTCAGCACTAAGCCTCTGCGGTGGTTCGTGAACAAGTTAAACGCGAAAATGACAACGCGAATACGAAAATCAAAATTCGATGTTTTGTGATGGGCATAGCTGGTATAACAGCAGTGTGACCTGTTATTTCGTTAGACCACTGAAACTGCACCGAAAGAACTGATAAAATAAAAAAGAAGAGGCAGACGTGCCACTTCAGACCCAATCGGGTTCCAAATTTCCTGCTTGCGTCTTTTTTTAGGGTGGATTTCACTTCCTCACAACACTAGAAAGAGACAGATAGAAAGAAAGAAAGCAAACCAAAAGCAAGAACGTGACGCACGTCTGGTTTGCCACCCTACGCTGGGGAAAGGCGATATTGGCAAGAAAATAAAAAGAAAGTGTTGAGGGTGTCGCTTCGCTTGGAGCTGCAAATCGAAACTATGCGAAGTATGGCGACTTCAGAAACTGCAGTAATGCATGTATTGTTTCCTGGGCTGGCGAGGCACGTGGTCATGGTTCAAGTACTCTTGTAGCCGAGCATGACGTTGAATACAGGTGAACTAAAGTTGTGCGGAGTAGAAGGTGCTCTTCGTCATAACTATAACAGGTGCAGAACAAATGTTCGATAGACTCTTCACACCTGCAACTCTCACAGAAGGGTGTTTAACTCGTTCTAATCAGGAACGAAGACCTCTTTATGATGCCTCACATAGCGACAAGTGACACAATAGCGTGGCGTCGGAGCTGGAGAGACCTTGTGGTAGTTGGAGTCTCATGGGCGGGTCGAGATTTCGTAAGCGTCATTTCGAAAGGCGATGAGAGTTCTATTGAGCTAGAGTGGCGTTACGAGCCAGCGACCAGCCTCTTCTTGTCTGTTCTGGACAGTTGGGACACCTTTGTCTAAAACGGAAAACAAATTTAAGACGCTTGCAGTGCCTATGCCCATCCTTACTAGACAGCTGAGGCGGATAGCAATAACCGTGACTGCACACTAGGCGTAAAAAGTGGCACTTCTCGTGAAATCTGACTCGTGCTGTTCTCTCACGTTCATTCACGCGGTGTTTACAAACCACGTTTACGAAATTTAATCAAGGCCGCACTTGCGTTGTCTCTATATACAATACATGCTTCATTAAAATACAATACAATGAAACACAAGCTAGTATACAATATTAATACCAAAAATACAGAGGACTTGGCAAATACGAAGCGAATCAGCAACTGTGGTTTCAGACGTTCTAAACAGAACTACCATTCCAAAAAGAAGAACACATTCAAATTTGTCAGAAAAAAGGCACAATACAATGCAAGACAAAATGCATGTAGCTTACACTTACGTATAGTTTAAACTTAAAGAAATATAAATTCATGGAATTATGAAACGATGTTAGATATAACAGGTTTTGATGCTAGCTGGAAAGGAGTTCCAGTTTGATATGACATAGAATATGGCACTAAATCTTCCATAATGAGTGCTTACCTTGAGTAAGGGCACGTTATCATGTAGGCAAAACCTCGTGATATTTGTATTTGTCGGAAGTAGTGAATAGGGCCAGTAGTCTTAGGGCCATTATTGTTTTTACTTTACATAAATGATATCTCTGTGGGTATTTCGTCGTGTATACGGTTGTTTGCCGACGATTGTGTTATTTATATGAAAATTAAGAGTGAACAAGATGCTGTCATGTTACAATCAGATTCGGAATGTATTAATACTTGGTGTTCCACGTGGAAGACGAATTTGAATTCAGAAATGTGTGTTCACGTTTGTCCTACAAAAAATAAAGACAAGGACTGTAAGTATTTACCAGATAAATGATACCGTGATAAAAAACGAACCTACATACAAGTATCAAGGTGTCACGTTATCATCTGACTGCTCATGGTCTGCTCATGTGTATGACGTCATTGTAAAAGCTGCAAGGGCTCTCAACTTTATTCAGAGGAATTTGAAATGTTCACAGCCAAACCTATGAAAACTGCTTACCTAAAATGTGTGAGGCCGATTTTAGAATTTTCGAATACGCCTGTGCTGTTTGGGACCCCGCGCAAAAAAACTTGATTGATAAACTAGAAAAAATACAAAACCGCGCTGCTATGTTCGTCCCGGGGCGGCATCGGCGGAGAGGAAGTTGTACTGAAATGAAACACGAATTGAATTGGGAGTTGCTTTCCTCTCGGCGGAAAAAGCTTAGAATTAAGTTTCCATTTCTCGTAATCAACAATAAGACTGGAATTAGCAGCGAAATATATTTTGAGCAACCACATTATGCTTATATAGGCGTAATGATAATTTTCTCAAAACCCGCGAGTACCGTGCCAGGACGAACTTGTTTGCAAATCCCTTTTTGTCAAAACTATTGTGCTGTGAAATCAGCTGTGTGAAGAGCAAGTGTGCTGTACGAGTGAAGACTTGTTTTGTTTTTTTGTTTTTTTTTTCGTCCTGGAACCCCCCTGCTATAACGCCTTCGGGCAATGCGGGGTATAATTCTTGAATGAAGAAATAAAGAATAAAGAAACTGCTATTATTTGTGGCATCTTTCATAAGCCACGTGTCACTTCAAGGCGTAAATTAATGTAGCAGGGATACTTGGGGTTGTGGGAGAACGTTCGTATCGAACAAATATATGCTAAAGCATACCTGAACTGTGTGTAACATGTGCACACGAGTGGTGAGTGCGTGGCAAACTTAGTTCTCGTCTAGTTTAGCACTGTTTAACAGATATGTGCAGCAAGGCGTTGCCTTTGACGTCAACGTGAAACGAACGAGAAACATTTCCTACAAACAAATAGAATCAGAAAAAAACATCCCCACGTAGCAAGGTTGAGTCAAGCGTCCTGTTACCAACGCGCAGTGATTCATATTTATCTGTGTTTATCTGTGCCCTACGATTTCACGGCTTCCCAGGGAACCTGGAGGTACGGAACGGGAGAGGAATACGCGATTGCATAACGCCTTATCTTATTGTGCGCCAATTTATCCGTATGAATGAATGAATCAATGAACAAAGTAATGAAGAAATTCAGGGGTTTTACGTACCAGGACTACGATTTGATTATGAGAAATACCTTAGCGGGGAATTCCGGAATAATTCTGACCACCTGGGGATGTTTAACGGGCCCTAGTGTAAAGGACAAGAACGTTTTTGCTTTTCGCCCCCATCAAACTGCGGCCGCCGCGACCGGCGTTCGATCCCGCGACCTCGTGATCAGCAGCGCACACCAAAGCCATAAGCCACCACGGCGAATGACCCATTTATCCGAACCGTAACACATTCATGAATAAACGGCGCGTAGAATGCCGGAGCTAAGTGGACGACCGACGCGCCCGATTCGCAAAGGCTGAACGCACGTGGTGTGTCGCGGCCTCCGAGGTCGCAACGGCGCACCTTTGCTAAATCTGGGCCTGTGCTGCCTCGAAGGCAACGGTTCTGTTATATAACTTCGTGCTGAGGTCACTAGAGGGAAATCTGGGGCTTCAGGGCGTTGACTCACCGTAGGAAGCATGCGCGGGTAGGATACGAAATTTTCTGCGATTTGGCTTTGCTTCGTTAAGGAAGCCCATTGTGACTTTTGTGATTGCTGCTTGTAGCTTAATTTTTCTTAATACTCGCCTCGCAATGTTCGTTTAGAACTGCTCACTTACAACGGCGAAGCTGTACATGGCTAAGTTCTGGAAAAAATTGCGCGCGTCTATCGAGCCGTGCAGATCGAGAATTTCTCCACATACGTGAGCCGATCCCGAAGGTATGGCAATACCGGGACGACCTGCGACGGAGGTGAAGCAAGCTTTAAGCACTCCGCCAACTTGCAAAAATAACTTTAATATCTTAGGTCCAAATAGAACCCGTATCAGATATTAAGCTGATAAGAAGAGATATTACACTTTGACCCGCGTAAGCCATGTCCGCGTACGCGCCGCCCTCTCTTTGTCGGTGTTCGAAGGGCTTGCGTATCTCCTTTCCTTGCGCTCTCCCATGTTGGCGGTCCCGTAAGCATGCTGCCCGCAAGGACCGCGAGGCGGAAAGAAATACGCACTGTCTATGCGGCCCCGATCCCGCAACTATAGAACGTTTCACGGGAGCAACGGCCAGGTTTTACAGAGAATTTGTGGGGAACCATTTTTGTGTGTGTGTGTGGCCTGTGTTTGCGTGTGACCGCTCCCGGTTTTCGACTGACCTCACAACCGTTGCGGCACTGCGGGACATCGACCAACGCACGATCGCCTTACGATAAAGCAGTGTGTGCCCTCGTAGTGTAGTGAGGTCAGTGTCTGTCCTACGTTCCGGTATTCGTTAGTAAAAGGTGTCGTGCCGCGTTTTGCAGCAATACATGGGTATGTATAGTCCCCGGTGCCTCATTATCTTCCGAGGCTCAACATCATGGAGGAATGACTAGGTGCGCCTTCTCTTCCATTTATGTGCATACGGCGTTTGATGCACGGCAATGGACAGTTGGCCATTAAGGGGGCACATACACACCTTCGCTGGCTATTCACTTTCACAGAGTGGAATGACACTGACTTTCTTTTTGTTTTAATTTCCAGTAATTCACTGCATCGCTTCATTTCGGGCGCGCAACTAAATGTCGGCGCTGTCGACTGCGTCTGTGTCTAAACCTTGATATTTAGCAGTAAAACTAATAATGTTGAAATATTTTTGGCATACTAAACAGCTGTTTTTGTTTACAGTGTTCTGAAAATGATCAAATTTGAGGGATTCAATGGTGGTAATCCTTGCCTTACATATAATTTTCAACGGGAGATTATCTTTAGGACGGTGCATATTCAAAAAGGTCGTTAAAAATCAGGCAAAGGATGGCCTTGAGAATTTCTGCAGATTGACCGGGGCTCCGAATGTGGAAGTTACATATATGGTGGCGACAGCCGACGCTCAAGATAAACAGAAACAAAAAAATCATTTCGAGCAATTTTCCTATGCTAGTATGCGCGCAATCAAACAAGCAAAAAAAAAAAAAAGGAAAACACGTAACTCAAGGAGCGGTCGTTGGCATTTTTCTCAGTTCACGATATTTTTCCCCCGGCAAGTAAATATTTTCTCAGGGGTAGGTTATAAAAAAGCCACCAGGCTTATAGCGCATGGTGGTGTATCGTTCTGCAGTTATGAATAAATGTCCGTCTACCTGTCCTTATCCCGAAGATCGATTTCTTTTTCGTAACTTCACTACACTGACATTACAGGTTTCTTCTACGGGCAAGTTCATATGCGTACCCTGTACTAGTCGTTTGCGATGGCTGTGCACACTGTAGGTCGTTGAATGGCCAATTATTGTGCGCGTGATATGTCGCTTGATTACGTTCACCTTCAGCCATGTGGGTTTCAGCCTATTTTGGTCGGATTGTGGTTTATGTCTATATAATATTTATTTATTTATTTATTTATTTATTTATTTATTTATTTATTTATTTATTTATTTATTTATTTATTTATTTATTTATTTATTTTGTTCCAGGGGCTGGTGCTTCTTTTTCTCCTTCTGTATTGGTTTAAATGGTGTATCACATCTGTGCTTTAGTTGGTTGAACTGCATGTAGTACTAGGCCAAATTAGAGTTACTGTGTGTGCTACCATATACAATAACTCTAGGCTGATGATGATGACGATTTATTGGCGTCCCCTTTGAAACAGGCTGGCGATAAAAAGTCGCCTAGCCTGCTTGATTTAATCACGCGCGCTATATGTGTTTTAATTCTAGCATTTTTGTAAACGTCTCCTTAATATTTTTCCTCTTCATCAAACCTCCTCTATCTGCCTTGCAGCGCTACCTATACCTGCAAGGGGTCCGGTCGTATCAATCTCTTTCTTGCTTTATTTTCCACCAATTTCTCTGAACGTCTCTTACTTATCTCTACTGCTGACCGTTTGATTTTTCCGTCCACTTTAAATCCAAGTGCTTCTGGAAGGTGTACGTTACCTACGGGTCTTAGTGGGTGGTTCTCTTCGCATTGCCTTGGAATGTGCAGAGTGGTCTCCGGATTTTTGCCTCATCTTGTTGCAAATACTTGCTCTGGGATGTCTTTGCTCTTAGGCAACCAGCTAGAGCCTCAATTAGCAACGCACTGCCCTTTGGTATCGCACAGATTTATCCTTCTAATTTCTTTCTTGTCATTCTTGTAAATCTTCGTGGTCTATTTTGTTTCCATTATTCTCTGCGTCTAATTCGCTGTGTGTGTTTCTCTCGCTTTCTTTCTGATGGCCCCTGGTTGCCTATTTACACTTTCAATTGCCTTGCGCTTGACGCGCAGGGTTGTCAAATTGCAACTCCGCGCGTTTTAGCAGTGGCAGCGCGTACTACACAGCCTGCGCCATGGCTTTCGAGATCGGGCTGATCGCGGAGAACATGCATGCGTAGATAGAAGCCGCGGCATTTCTGCGTTACGCTTTTGACCACTACCTCATCGACGGGTCAGGAGAGGGAGCGCTTCTTTCAACCGGTGTACGTTGGAAGAAAGGTTGATGATCAACGTCCCTGGGGAGCGCAAAACACATAGCAGCCTTTTTCACAGACTGGAGCCATGTGTCAGTTATGGATACGTCAACAAACCAATTACCAAGTAATTAATCATTATAACATGAAATTTGACGAATATGCTTTTCATGGCCAAAAGTTAAGGTGATGAAGTTGTTCGAATTTTCCTTGATGTGGCATAGTGCTTGAGCTTTCTGGAGTCAAAACTTTGGTGGGGAACGGCAAGAAGAACGGAAAACGAAATCTACCCCTGCTAAATGCCTCTGCTGTACTAGACGCTCGTCGCACGTGACATCAACGCGCGCTCGATGGGCTACGGCGAAGCGTGACGCCCTGCCGCAGGCGACTGCGCTCGCCCCTTCGTCCGGCGCGCGCCAATGACATCCTCCTCGCCCTGCGAATGCGCGAGCACCGTTGTCCGTGGTAGTGTTCGTAGTCCGTGGTAGAGGGACCTTAGTCCGTGGGTGCAGCCGACGCCACCTACAGGCTGGTGCAGCGCGCAGGAATCCCGAACTTTCCTCCCCCCCCCCTCCCTCTTCCAGCGCCGCATACCGCGCGCGGAGTGATCGATCAGCGCCGTTTGGCAATCGCTGTACGTGCGTGGGCTTATACTCACGCCTGCAGAGAACGGACGGTCCAGCGCGCGCGAGTGCCTGTATGTGTGCTCGCTATAGGGTTTCATCCGACCCGCATTTATTTGCACGCACTATCAGCAGCCGTCACTCCTGACGAAACATTTGCTTTCGCCGGCACGTTCTTCGGGTGTCTTATTTGCTACAATTGAGGACGTCGTTAGATCGGCGACTGGTTCGCTTCTTGCAGCAGATGAACTATGTCCGTACATCTCTGTATATGTGCTGGATAAGCCAAAAGTATTGACACGTACAGAACAGAACTTATGCTTATATCTTTATTGTTTTAGTAGAAAAATGACAATTTATTGCTTTCTTCTTTCCTTGAAGTACAGATAAAGTGAAGAAATTTAACGAGAAGACAAGGCCAAATCTATAAAAGAAGAACCGATGTAGAAATGAGTTAAGGAAATAAGAGGCCTATAAATCGTATAAACTGCTTAGACTGCCGGCACATTTAATATCATTTCTGCTGTAAAGGTGAGAAGCACACCAGAGGCCAACGTTCCGAACACCTTCTCTACTTCCCCCTCGCTTTCCTCTGTCTCTCGGCCCAGTTTCCTTGCGCGCGCTGCCTTGTGTCCTTCACATTTACAGTGCAAATGTCGGTATCGTATATTGTGCATGCAATAATTAAAAATGCTGTTGTAAACTACAGTAACTCGAAATAAGGGCATGGCTACGTAAATAATGAATCCATCCATAGTTCAAGGCATGTGCCGTCGCACTAAGTTTCAGAGTGTATGATTAGCAGCGTCTCACTCCATCTATGGCACGTAGACATCATTGGATATTCTCAAATGGAAGGTCTTCAATATTTGCCACGTCATTTTAGTTTCGAATTCGGCATTCATTGGAGCACTGGATGCGTAGAACTAAGTGACACAGCTATAAAATATCCTTATGAGGCTTAAGAGTGTTATAAAAGTGCACAATATAAATGATTAGGGATCTCTCTTCCTCATGGCTGTGGGTCAAACAGGAGTGCTGTTTTCATGAAATTCCATTTATCTTTACGTTCGCCCTCCTGCTGTCATATTTCTTGTTTCATAGAGTCACGTGTGGCGAGTACCATCATCCTCTAGATGGCATCTCTTATCCCGTTGTTCGCATTTTTCGAGATATTTCCTGCTGGATCCGTGGCGGTACTTGATTTATCGCTTGGGGCAGAAGGGTTTCATCAATCTTCAAGGAAAATCAACTATCGAATTTGTTATTTCAGTCGCAATGCCGGCACGCGATCGTTTCAGGAGCACTCGCTGGTGTCAGACACGAGTGTCGTCGACTTCTCAGTGCGGTATGTTTCCACTGGCAGCTGCGCCTTAAACTTACGCATATATATGCGTCGCGTTCAAGGAACCAAGGCAATTGCGCTGTTTGCGCAATGGGTCTCATAAATCTTCAGTTTTATAACCTATTCGTAGGCCTCTACGCTGGGTGCCCGCTACCGCAAGCAAAAAACGGCGAAATGGTTACCTTTTCCAGGGGATCAGTCAGGCTTCCCCAGGCATATGTGATTGATGACAACGCGGGAGCTTTGGCAGCAAGGTCACAGTGCTGAAGAACAAAAATGTTGTCACTCGCGGAATTTCGCTATTGCATCGCTTTGGATCCCCCTAGTGCTTAGTCGTGCAACAAACATACTTACACGCTTTTCTTCTAAGCGTAGCTCTTTCATTTTAGACTACCTGGATGGTCGCCCACTCACCGAAACCAAAATTATTGGTGACTGCCATGCAGGCACAACGACACGGACACAACTTTGATTCTATGTGCGCGTTGAATTAGCCGTCCTAAACCAACAACCCCGTATAGCTTCCCTCATCGTCTACAAATGTGCTGCTGTTTTACCCGCAATAGGCCGGATTGTGCGAAATATTGCGACTGTGCAACCTCGTGCACTCTGTGACGTTGCATGTCTCTGTATGGGACTCTGACACTGTATGTGACGATGCGATGTCTTCATAAACTGTGTGAAAGGCGTCCCATTATTGACAGGTGCCTTTTTCACTTATTTTCGCTCACCACAAATTTCGAGTTACGTCCTTAAAACTTGCGGGGAAATGCCGTTTACGTTCCGATTAAAACTTGTCAGCGCTGTTAGAAATGCAGTGCCGACGAGTGCGCCAATGCATTTTGGCAACCCGGTATATCTGGCGCTTTATTTTTAACACTATTCCGCCGGCAGTGCGATTCTCGGTGGTCTCCGCTCGCAGCGGTTGCGCACCGTACAGCAGGGAAACGGCGAGAGGGCGGCAGGCGCGTGGTCGTGTGCACGGCTGCGCCCCCGACCGTGCCGCCGCCGCCGCCGTCCCGACGCCCCCCGGCGACTCACGGCAATTTGCCTGCGCGGGCGTCCGCGATCAGCCGAGGGCCTCGTTTCGCGACCGAGGAGATCGGCCTGGCGAAAGCGTGGCCCGACGTGACCGGTCTCCTTTCGCCTACGCTCTTCTGTCTCTCTTCCTCGTTGTGGGGCAACACGGATGCGCCGCGCAGCCGAGAAACTAGAAGGAAAAGTAGCTGTAATGATGAAGCAAAGAAAAAAAAAACAGAAACGCGCACCCCCCTACACACTCACAGGATTGTGTAATTGTGTAATTGTTTTAGTTTTAACATGCTTTTCCTTCGCGTTCTGTTCTTTTCTTTCTTCTTTTTTTGTACGGGAGGAGGGGTACTTGTCATGCCCCTATTGCGAGAAATAAACGTGGCGTAATTACAGTGATCATCTCGACTTCGGCGTCTCCCCCTGTTCTTGCCTGTGTGACTGTTGGCTTTGCTGAAAATCGTCTCCGCCTTGCGCGAAAATAGAAACCAAGGAAGATGAAGAGCGCATAGTCTCATTCTTGCTCAGCGGTCACGTAGCCTTTGGCAGCTGACAATTTAGAGGTCGTGGGTTTTGTTTCCGGCCGTTGTACGTCCACCTTCTGACAACGGCTGACCGCGAGAAACGCGAGTTCAGAGGTCGCGCGTGCGGAAATGAAGGGACACTGACACACAGATTCCAAATGTCTCCCTTTCTGTCTATGTTATCCGCGCTATTTTACTGTTTCTAATCTCAAATCATGAAGTTAGCCAAGTATACCTTTCTGAGCAAAATCCTGAACTTACGGAGCTCCATCGGGCCAACGTCGATCCGGCGCTATCTTCTGTGAAGTCTTTCGTAGCCTGTTTTTATGAAACGAATTCTTCTGTACGCGACATAAGCTAACACGTAAGCGAGGCAACGCTGCACGCGTTGTTCTGGCGTGTTCTTTAACGTGTTCACCGAAGTCGTGCTTAAGCTTTCCCATCATATGTACAGTACGCACCAACTCGACCGACAACGCGCGTACCTAGTTCAATTGTGCTTTTAGAAGCTGTGCCACTATCCATCATCTACTAAGTGCTGCTAATCGATCATCATTCATGACAGAACTAGTTGCAAGGGCACTTAGCGAAGCTTTCTGTTGGAAATCATCCAACGTCTGGAGTCTTGGACGCCGTACGAGAAGTGTATCCGCTCCGACCGAAGTGTACCTCGCGCTGAGCGTGACAGAAATTGGCGTACTTCGTTTTGCAAACAATGAAAAGTTGGGAACTCCTTTAAGCGGAGTTTTGCTCCCGTACTCCGCCGTGGAGCACATTTACTCTACTTATGACCGATGAGAGCGAACATACTCCACTGGAAGCTGTACAAAAACTCCGCAAAATGGTGTCTAATATGATACCAACATTTACTCCCGAAAAGGATTTTCTGTGAAGCCGTCCGGTCTTTGAGTGTCTGACGGTGCGGCGGATGTTGCCATTGGGCCGCTTTGAGAAGACGGAAGGTGTTTAGTGCTTAGTCTACCGCTGTGGCTCAGTGGCGTAGGCGTTGCGCTGCTTAGCACTAGGTCGCGGGTTCGTTTCCTGGTCGCGTAGTGCTCATTCCGACGGGAGTGTAATGCTTAGAAAAAATTTATTTCGACAAAAGGCGATACGAGCACTGAGTCACAATCACGGCGCGATTCTACCAGGTGTAATGCAAAAACGTTCGTGTGCCGTGCTTTTGGTGCACGTTAAGCCGTTTTCAAGAAAACGCAATTACAAGAAACTAAAAGCTGCACAGCAACATGTTGACAATTTAACCGCTCCTCTCGGCAGTGGTTGCGGTTAAGGCATCTCTTATAATACAGCTGCATCCACCACTCGGACCTTACGTCTAGAAGAAGAAAAATGAAAGAATGGAATGGCAAGGGGGTTAATGAGAAGAGAAATCCGATTTCCTACCTCACACTGGGGGTGCATGCGAGAGTGGGCAGGAGAAAGATAAAGAACTAGCGAGAAATACGGAGCATTTGCACACGATCACTCTTGTTCACAGCACAGGTTAACAGTTCGCGCTTCTCAGTATTAGATTGATCATCGCCTGCTACTTTTCGGCCTCCGCAGGTCCTTTCACCAATGCCCGTGACCATCACATCATCATTGTACATAACCATTGTGTACACTGTATATATGGAGCACCATTTTATGCATCTGGCAATCAGTTTATGCGTAACTGTGCTTTTCCGTGGGTCTATGTGGCTATATGATAGTGAGTGAGGACTCGGACACTACTTTGCGAACGTCCCGTGTATACAATGCTTCGTTTCTTGTATACGTTATCGTCCTGGTGGAATTGCGCCGTGATTGTGACTTAGTGTTCGTATCGTTTCTGGTGGTAATAAACTTTTTCTAAACACGTGACGATCACCTAGCGGTTGCTGGCTACAACTTTCGCAATAGGTGTTACGCAAATCGTTGTAGCTTACACACACTAAACTATAGCTGTATCTGCAAGTACGCAGCTGTACGTACAGGTACAACGGCTCACCTGTGGCTTACGTACAGTCTGTGATACGGTGTCCGCGCGACGTGATATCTTTTAATTTCTAACTGTGCGCCTTCTTGCATTCGCCTCCAGTAAAAGTGGGCTTTAAGCTTGCCTTCAACAAAGCACATGCTGCGTACTCGAGCTGGTGGGCTCTGACCATGAATGCGCTGTCCCTTGCACTTTTTCAATAGATTGTACTTTCCCGTTCTTGCACCATGGTTAACTTTGAAAATTTATTCCGCCATAGCATCATATATCAAGCAAGAAATGGAGGTATTGTTTTGTTGTTCATGCAAAAAATCTTTCAAACAAATTTTTTTTATATCAGGCTTGCTGTTCACGTAAGATTATTTTGAAAACTGTCGATAAGTCCTTACAAATGGTTTGTATTTTGATTCCGCACTACCAACTTACTCCTGAAATGGTGCTTTACATATCCCGTGCACTTAACATGGCACCGGAGAATGAAAATCCTTTTGAACTATTAGTTTTGCCACAAACCGTTGAAATGTGCTGAATACCTGCAGCGTCTTGAAGCAGTTAAGTTTTAGGCTTCGTCGAATCGCTTTCAAATGTCCAATGTAGTCTCTCTCTCTCTCTCTCTCTCTCTCTCTCTCTCTCTCTCTGTTTTCCTTTTGATAAGTTATTCGAAATCTGACAAGTGTTTCGCAATTGTCGTTCGATCCGACTGCACTCTCTCCGCAACCCGGGAAGTTCTTATTAGTTTTGTTTTTCGTTCGTGTTAGGGTCACCGGCCATCGAGTTGCTTAAGAACACACTTACTCGAAGCAGACGGCGAAAGCCTTTGAAGTCTTCTTTTAAGAAGCTTCCATTTAGGTAATGCATCATACGTCCAGCTCAGTAATGATAACGTACAGCGCGGATTATACGATCGAACGTTGGCCTCTTGGGAAGCCGACCACATGCCAGAGGTCCGCAGGGTATTGCATATCCTCAGAGTGTGGCGCTCTTGGCAATTCGGCGAAAGTAAATTATTATGGGAATTCGAATTAAATCCATCTCTATGTTCTCTGTGTTATTCTTCCTTGTTGCTGAAGGTATTAGCAGAAGCAATCCCATAATTGCGCTTCTTTAATTCAATATTTCTTTTTCTTGGGCGTCTGTAGCGAGCGTGCGCGCCGTAACTTGGGATCTTGAAGTGCAGCCGCGTGAAGTCGCGCCTGCCAGGGAGGAGATCGTCTTTCGCGGAGCATCCAAGTGCGCAGTTCCAAGCACGCGTGAGTGTTTTTCTTTTCTTTTTTTTTTTTTTTGGTGTGTCCTATTAATTCCTTTTGCCTGCAGTCACGGTTCGAGATAGTAATCTCTGGGAATTTACGACGTCCGTCCTAGCTGCTCGTTGATGGCCGGCGACCGCGTCGAATCGCTCCGTACCGGCCCGTGCCTCTCACTGCGCCATGTCAATCACGTTCGATTCTCTTCGCCGACCGGATGCGAAGTTCTAGCGCGGGCCATTGTGCCGAGCCCGCAGCAGTCAGCGGTGAAGCCCCAAGGCGTATCTTTGCTGCCTATTCCTAAATTAGAGGTGCCGTCTTACAATTTTCTTTCACGTTCTCGTCGTCGCTGAGTGTGGTGTTTTGTCTACAGGTAGAATGGTCTAAGTATGAGAGCACTGGCACCGATTCAGAATTCAAGCGTTAGGCTTGACGCTACTTGGAAGAAAGAAAAAAATAAGCATCAAGAAATGACGAACTAGCGGAAAGCTGACGTTTACTTGCTGGTGCAACGATAAGACAGTTTAGAAAGCATATAAAGAATTCAAAGTAGTAACAAGGCATAACAAAATATTAGCCAAACGTGCGCGTTTTTTTTTTTTTGTAATTTGCGAAAGAACGCCTGAGAGTTAGCTGCGTTTGTTTCGAAAATAACTGCTTACACTGTGCTCCTTCGCATATTTCGCACCCATTTTGACAACACTTTTGCACTTGTGGTGAATGAGAGCACTGAGAATACTGATACTATTACTGGCAAGCTGCTACAGTTTGACCACTCCTTCCGTTTTCTTGCTTTTTTTGTTCTTTCTTTCTTTTTTGGTATTGTTTGGATCCGACTGCTGGTACGATCTGTTGGGAACTCGGCGCTGACGCCCGTGGTTGTACCTGGGTCGCAAGCCCCAAGGGTAGCGTTGGCCTGGCGGCCGGGGGTACAACTGGAAGCATCCGAAGGTCCCGGCAAAGCATGAGTCGACTGGTAACAACGAAACAACTTGTTTATTTTAACATCGCAAAGAGTTGGCGGTCAGGTTTGACCGTAGTAGAGAGACGGGAGAGCACTTCACTCAACAGAAGAAATCGGAGCCCTCCTTTTGGCGTCCGGGGGCAGCTGTTTTTATACTCTCGCAGTTGAGGGCAAGAAGGAACCCCTCAAAAGACGAGCACGTGAATGTACAATGGGCTAATGGTGACGCACACTGTCGTAGCGATGCCGTAGCACCATGTCGAGCACGATCTCGTAGCACCCTGTCGTGGCGCTGCCGGTCGGACACAATGACTGTAATGAGAGGATGGTCCCTGCTTTGGCATCGCCTGTTTCGGGCACAATGACTAGAACGAGATCCCTGCTTTGGCATCGCCTGTTTCGGGCACAATGACTGGAATGAGATCCCTGCTTTGGCATCGCCTGTTTCGGGCACAATGACTGGAATGCGATGATAATCCCTGCTTTCGCATCGCCTGGTTCTGGCACAATGACTGGAATGCGAGGATGATCCCTAGGCGGTCGCATCGCCGCAGTCGCGCCTGGAAACACCTGGCGATGAGTGTTGCGGCGACGACGATCGGGCCAAAATGTCTGCCGCCCCGCCGCAGTCGCGCCGGCAAAACCACGTGTCGCAGGCGAAACGCAACAGACCGCCCCGCCGGGGGAAGGAGATCCCGATGGACAGGGGACTGCATCCGCTGTCCGGAGGGATGTCGCTCGATGATGCTCATAACCGAAGTCGGGCGTCCCTCGACGTTTCTTGAGCGCAGCGCACAGAGAAGGCCTCGTTCTCTCGTTCAGGTTCGCACGGGACACTGCAAAGTGACTTCGGGAGAGTTCACATTTTTGTTCTCGTTCCCGGCAAGCGTTAGAACTACGCTGAAACTCAACCGCTCAGTCAGCAAGCACGGCACAACCCTCACTAAGCCCTGCCAGGCTCTTTCCCCTTTTTATACCACTGCCTAGTTCCTTACAGTAGTCTAGCATCACTCAGAACGCGTCCACAAATTGAAAAATTGCACTAGAAAGCATATCATCACTTTGAAACACTAAACAAAAGCAATATGTTAAAAAAAAATCCTGCCTCAGGAAGAAAAACATCAGTAACAAACAATTTTGAGGCTGATTCCTACGTTAGGGGCTTCGACTTAAGCCATCGGCGTTACCGTTGAGACTCCCCTTTTTGTAACGCACCTCAAAGGAATATTGTTGTAAAGCGAGGCTCCAGCGCAGGAGGCGGCCATTTTTGGGAGAGATGGTCTGCAGCCATTGGAGAGGGCAGTGATCCGTCTCAATGATAAACCCTGAGCCGGCTAGATAGCATGACAATTTCTGAACGGCCCACACGAGACATGCACACTCTTTCTCGGTGGCGCTATACGCCTGCTCACGACTGGTCAGCTTACGACTAGCATACAGGACGGGGTGTTCTACTTCTCCATTTTCCCGTTGGCACAGTACAACGCCCATGCCTCGCTCACTAGCATCGCACTGAACAACGAACCCTTTTGTATAGTCTGGCGATCGTAGCACAGGCTGGTTTGTTAGGGCACTCTTTAGGGCGCTAAAAGCTCTTTCCTTTGTCTCGTCCCAGACGACTGTTTGAGGCTCTGTTTTTCTTAGAGCATCCGTCAGGGGAGCCGCGATATCAGAGTACCTAGGGATGTACCTCTGATAGTAGCCGGCGACACCTAAGAACGACCGAATATCGGTCTTCGTGCGCGGTTGCGGAAAGTCTCGCACAGCGGCCACTTTTATTTCAGAGGGGCGGCGACGACCCTGACCAATCACGTGACCGAGGTAGACAACCTCGGCCTGTGCTAACTGGCACTTAGGAGCCTTGACTGTCAAGCCCGCTTCGCGCAGGCGGGTTAGCACTGCCCGCAAGTGTGCCATATGCTCAGACCAGGATGCGGAGAATATCGCTACGTCGTCTAGATACGGTAAAGCGAATTCTTGCTGTCCCCGCAACACTTTATCCATGAGACTTGAAAAACAGTATGGCGCGTTCTTCAAACCAAAACTCAACACTTTAGGACGGAATGTTCCCATTGGTGAAATGAACGCCGCATACCTACTAGCCTCTTCTGTAAGTGGAACCTGCCAATAACCCCTGACAAGATCTAGGGTGGAAATAAACTGAGCGCTACTAACTTTCTCAAGGCGCTCCTCGATGTTAGGGATCGGATAAATTTGATCCTTAGTGATGGAATTAAGCCTGCGGTAGTCGACGCAAGGACGAGGTTCCTTGCCCGGTACCTCAACTAAAATCAAAGGGGAGGTATAATCACTCTCACCTGCCTCAATAACACCGAGCTGTAGCATTTTCTTTACCTCAGCCTCCATAATATCGCTCTGGCGGGGTGACACCCGATACGCCTTGGATCGTACTGGCTCTGGGGAGGTAAGTTCTATATCATGAGTAAGTACAGAAGTCCTACCAGGCCTCTCAGAGAACAGACCTTGAAACTCTTGTAATAGCTGGTGTAGTTCGGTTTTCTGCTCGGGCGACAGCGGTGCCCTACTGATAAGGTCACTAATGACTTGACCGGTGTCTTCCCTGTTCGTCACTGAGCCTAGTCCCGGAAGCTCGACCGGAAGCTCTTCAGGAACGTTTACCATCATGCACACCACTGCTTCCCTTTGTCTATAAGGTTTGAGCAGATTACAGTGGTAAACTTGCTGTGCTTTCCGCTTTCCTGGCAGACTTACCACGTAGTTAACGTCCGACAGTTTCTGAACAATTCGTGCTGGGCCCTCCCACTGCACGTCTAGTTTGTTGTTTAGCGATGTGCGCAATATCATGACCTCATCGCCAACCTCAAAACGACGGGCCCTGGCTGTCCGATCATAATAAACCTTGGCCCTCTGCTGGGCCTTTGTCATTGCTTCACCTGACAACTCCTGTGCCCTTCTTAAGCGTTCGAGAAGCTTAAGCACGTACTCCACCACGACTGGGTCGTCGCCCCTACCTTCCCATGATTCTCGAAGCATGCGAAGCGGAGATCGAAGCGAGCGACCGTACACCAGTTCAGCTGGCGAAAACCCCGTAGCTGCATGCGGCGCGGTCCTTAAAGCAAACATCACCCCAGGCAGACACAGCTCCCAGTCAGTTCGATGTTCAAAACACAACGCTCTCAACACGCGCTTCATGACGGAGTGGAGCTTCTCAACGGAATTCGACTGTGGGTGGTACACTGAGCTGTGTAACAGCTTTACCCCACACCTTTCGAGAAAAGTTGTCGTCAAAGCGCTAGTAAACACTGTGCCCTGATCTGATTGGATTTCCGCAGGGAAACCAACTCGCGCAAATATGGACAGTAGTGCATTAACTATCTCAACTGAGCTGAGTTCTTTAAGCGGCACTGCTTCAGGGAACTTTGTCGCTGGGCAGATCACAGTCAAAATGTGTCTGTACCCCGTGGCTGTTACCGGCAGAGGTCCCACAGTATCAATAACGAGCCGTCTAAAAGGCTCCGTAATGATAGGTACCAATTTCAACGGCGCCCTCGATTTGTCCCCTGGTTTGCCCACCCGCTGACAAGTGTCACATGTCCTCACGAAATGGTCTGCGTCCCGAAAACACCCTGGCCAATAGTACTCTTGCAAGAGACGGTCCTTAGTTTTCTTAACTCCAAGGTGTCCGGACCACGAACCCCCGTGTGACAAGCGCAACAGATCCTGACGATAGCATTGAGGCACGATCAGCTGATCGAACTCCACTCCTCTGCGGTCTAGATACTTCCGGTACAGGACTCCACCTCTTTCCACAAAACGCGCAGTTTTCCTGGCGATACCTTCTTTGACATTGCAGCGCACGTTTTCCAGGCTGCCATCCTTTTTTTGCTCGGCTATCAAAGCCGACCGGCTGACTTTTAGCAACCTATCAAGTCCGTCTGACGTAGGCGCGATGAGCAAATCAGTAGATAGCTCTTCTAACTTTCCCGCATCGGGATTTTCCTCTCCGGTATCTGGTGCCTTTAACGTTACAGACTCAAGTTTATTCAGTTCGGGCGTGCTCGGAATATCAGCTTGCTGCGCCTCTGACCCTTTTTCGTTGTTTGATAACGTCGGCCCCGCAACTACCGCCTTTGCAGCGAGCTCCCGAACCTTCGATCTGGTTAAGGCCTGAACACTAGCTTCACCAAACAAAAGCCCCTTCTCGCGCAGGAGGTGATCGGACCTGTTTGAAAATAGGTACGGGTACTGGGGTGGCAGCATAGATGACACTGCCGCCTCTGTCTCAAGCGCTCCGAAAGGTCCTTCAATAAGCACCTTTGCTACTGGCAGACACACGCTATGAGCTTCCACGGCTTGCTTGATCCACGCGCACTCGCCCGTGAACATATGGGGTTCTACGTAAGATGGGTGAACTACATCCATCGTAGCTGCGGAATCGCGAAGCACTCGGCACTCTTTCCCGTTCACGAGGAGGTCTCGCATGTAAGGCTCGAGAAGCTTCATGTTCTCGTCAGTGCTGCCTATTGAAAAAAACACAACTTTTGGTGTTGTTTCCGGACACTGCGCCGAAAAGTGACCCGGCTTCTGGCACGTATAACACAAGCGCGCTCGCCTCATCTCGAAGCGCTTTCTGCGTTTGGCTGCCGCCGTCTCTTTACGTTTGGTCGGACTGCTTTCGCTCGCATCCGCACTACGCGTGTCCCCCTTTGCTCTCATGGGTGTGAACTTCGGCCTCTCAAACTTCGAGCCAAATTCACCCTTTTGACCGTCCTTAGCTCCGCGAGCCCGACGCGTCACAAACTCCTCGGCTAGCTCAGCGGCTTTAGCCACCGTACAAACGTCTGGCCTATCCAAGACCCAGTATCGCACGTTCTCCGGTAACCGACTATAAAACTGTTCTAGCCCGAAGCACTGCAGAACTTTATCGTGGTCACCAAACGCTTTCTCTTCTTTGAGCCACTCCTGCATGTTCGACATAAGCCTATACGCAAACTCTGTATATGACTCACTTCTGCCTTTCTCATTTTCCCGAAACTTCCGACGGAACGCCTCCGCAGACAGCCGGTACTTTTTTAGCAGACTCGATTTTACTTTGTCGAAATCCTCTGCTTCCTCTCTATCCAAGCGAGCGACTACGTCGGCCGCCTCGCCGGGTAACAAAGTGAGCAAGCGCTGTGGCCACGTTTCCCGAGAGAACCCCTGCTTCTCGCACGTTCGCTCAAAGTTAACCAGGAACAAACCAATGTCCTCTCCAAGCTTAAACGGCCGCATCAGGTCAGTCATTTTGAACAATACGCGTTCTCCTGCACCGTGTGCCTGACTTCCATTACGAGCGCGTTCCATCTCTACCTCAAGGCGCTTCATTTCCAAAGCGTGTTGACGGTCACGCTCTTGTTGCTCTCGCTCTTTCTGTTCTTTACGTTCACGCTCTTCTTTTTCTTTCTGTTCTTTACGTTCACGCTCTTCTTTTTCTTTTTGCTCTTTAAGTTCGCGCTCCTGTCTTTTTGCAGTCTCTCTCTCTTCAATGGTCTCAAGGCATTCCGACAGCTCGTCATCCTCAGCCTCTAACTCAAGAATAGCCTTTAGCAGTTCAGGTTTTCTTAGTTTGTCTGAGACATCCAGACCCAACTCTCTTGCAAGCTCCAACAATTTCGGTTTGCGCAACGACTTCAAATCCATGGCTGCTCTGAATGCTGCTTTCTCTACTGCTTACTATTGTCTTGCCGCAAACTAACCCGGCAGCAACGACAACCACAATTACCAGCTCTGTTTCTAACACTAACAAAAGCCTGGCAAAGCTCAGAAGAAGAAAGTCCCGCACTCACCAAACCTCGCAGGCAGGAATTCCGCGCAGTCGTTCCGCTGCAGGCAACCAGTCGTCACACAGGGCTCGTTGCACTGCTCCCGGATCGTCGTTGAGCTGCTCAGCATACAGTCAACTGCATCTCTTTGCTGCTGGCCTCCGTTGTCGCGATCTCACCGCTGGCAGACAGTTGTTTGAAGTCGGAGGCGATCTCACCGCTGCCAACCAGATGTTTGGATCGGACTGCTGGTACGATCTGTTGGGAACTCGGCGCTGACGCCCGTGGTTGTACCTGGGTCGCAAGCCCCAAGGGTAGCGTTGGCCTGGCGGCCGGGGGTACAACTGGAAGCATCCGAAGGTCCCGGCAAAGCATGAGTCGACTGGTAACAACGAAACAACTTGTTTATTTTAACATCGCAAAGAGTTGGCGGTCAGGTTTGACCGTAGTAGAGAGACGGGAGAGCACTTCACTCAACAGAAGAAATCGGAGCCCTCCTTTTGGCGTCCGGGGGCAGCTGTTTTTATACTCTCGCAGTTGAGGGCAAGAAGGAACCCCTCAAAAGACGAGCACGTGAATGTACAATGGGCTAATGGTGACGCACACTGTCGTAGCGATGCCGTAGCACCATGTCGAGCACGATCTCGTAGCACCCTGTCGTGGCGCTGCCGGTCGGACACAATGACTGTAATGAGAGGATGGTCCCTGCTTTGGCATCGCCTGTTTCGGGCACAATGACTAGAACGAGATCCCTGCTTTGGCATCGCCTGTTTCGGGCACAATGACTGGAATGAGATCCCTGCTTTGGCATCGCCTGTTTCGGGCACAATGACTGGAATGCGATGATAATCCCTGCTTTCGCATCGCCTGGTTCTGGCACAATGACTGGAATGTGAGGATGATCCCTAGGCGGTCGCATCGCCGCAGTCGCGCCTGGAAACACCTGGCGATGAGTGTTGCGGCGACGACGATCGGGCCAAAATGTCTGCCGCCCCGCCGCAGTCGCGCCGGCAAAACCACGTGTCGCAGGCGAAACGCAACAGTATATACTAGCTTGTACTCTTTAGGAAGATGTAATAAACGAAGCTGGACAGGTCATGTAATGCGTAGGTTAGATAATCGGTCGACCATTATGGTTACAGAATGGGTGCCATGAGAAGGGAAGCGCAGTCGAGGACTGCAGAAGACTAGGTGGTCTGATGAAATTAAGGAATTTGAAGGTGCTAGTTGGAGTTGGTCAGCGCAGGACAGGGGTTATTTAGGGGACATTGATGATGATGATGATGATGATGATGATGATGATGATGATGATGATGATGATGATGATGATGATGATGATGAACGCGTTTGACAGCTTCACTTTTTAGATTTATCCTGGAGGAGCTATGCCGTTAAACTGTGCCTGGCGTGGCATCTAGTAGGGCTAGAAAAGTGGACTGTGCTCGAGGCGAACCAATCCGTTGGTCGTCGCTGTGTAACATGATGAGGGACATAAAAATGACAGGAAAAAGAAATTACCTGTAAGAACAAAGTCTAGTATTTAATTTTTATGGAAATGTGAAGTTTGTTCCTAGGTTACAAGTCTGATAACGTCATTGTGACGTCGTAAATTTGGCGATTCTATCGCATATTCTTTCTCCCATTCTTTTTCTTCTTTTTTGCGCAGGGTCGCTTACGAAGCTTTACAAGTTGTTTTCGTTTCTTGCTTATCTATGATGGCAATGTCCTACTTTCTTAAATATTTAACTACACTGAACCAAAGGTCACCCTAATGTAAGACGACACAAGGAGCTAGTCTTGGAAATTAATTTTTGGCATCATCGCGCGTCCTTCGCCCCTCCGTCGTTATGGTTACATAAGAAGCTTCGGCTATGGCTGAACTGACATGCGTAATTATTTCGAAGTGAGCGCTTGCCACTCCCTCCTATTTCTTAACGCACATTTTCTATAATGAACGTAAAATAATTTAAAAGGACAACGCTCCTGTTCTTGCCTTTAATGCTGCATTTATTTCTGTAAGATTAAACCAAAAGAAAAATATTGCGGCAGTTTTACTTGTGAGCGTTCTAGAAATTGTGCCGACGACACTGCAAACTCTGAGCCCACAGTGAGCAGCTAGAATATTATACATTAAAATGTCGGAAAGTAGTCAAAGTCCTGCACTATATATTTAATACTTTTAGAGACATATATTTACTATTCTTTATAACTGGAAACAATTACCCATTATACATCATCACGGAAGAAAAAATATTGCGGGAACACTTTGAACAGACCTTGGTACACCTCGGATGTATTTAGGGTATAAAAAAGGAAATCACGCTCACAGTAAAAGAGGTTGAAAACATACTGACTCCTAAGCTTGTAAGTTCAGATAAAAAATTATATTCTGCCGTAAATTTCAGCTGCTCCGGGCGTAGCTCCGGCCCGGCTTGCTTGTTGTTGCGGTGCCACTCGCTGCCACTGCGTAAATATTTTACATAAACCCTTTATGACGTGTCCCCGTAACATTGTTGATGGCGGCACGGGGCACAGCTCGTCCTCTTTCTCGCCTGCTGTGCAACGTCTTCTTCGTCCGCAGGGCACGTGGTCCATAACAGTGGCACTGGTCGGCGCTGTCCTTATTATTATTATTATTATTATTATTATTATTATTATTATTATTATTATTATTATTATTATTATTATTATTATTATTATTATTATTATTATTATTATTATTATTATTATTATAGCGGCCCGCATCAGTCCCGGGCTGGACCTAAATAAAGTTCTTCATACCATACCGGCAGTCTTGCTGCTTGGGGTATCTTTCAGTTGTCTTATCATCATCGTCACAACTTGTCGAGGCAGCTTGTTAAATCTGTTAAAATACATCATCGGGGCAACGTGTTACAGCTGTCAGCTTAGAAAACTATCCAATATAGAAAAAGCGCAGTAAGGGGTTGAAGAAAGCAGTTAGTATGCATGATAGTAAAGATTTATTTGCAATGGGTTCATTATTATGCAGCTCCAGTTAAGACACGAATCTAACACGATTACAAGCAGTAACAACGCTAGAGCTCATGACTCCAAACAGTAATACATAGTTTTAGGTAATACATACCTATGCATAAGCATCAATTTGGTAAAAATTAAGCGGATTTGAGGTCTTGTTGCTACTATGTGCCACGTCCACACGCACAACTAGAGCAGCGGACTTATTATTAATTGAGGAAACCATAATCATTACCTTAATGGACAAATCGGAAAAGTCCTCCGCTAAAGCTGGCACCACTCTGGCGTGTAGAAGCTAAGTTTGCGTTAAAACACACTGTCATATGCACACGAGACAGCACCAGACCACAGTGGCCTGTGAAGAATTTACAAGCAAGCCTGCACACCATGCGGCACCACACCGCTGCTTTGTACACCCCAGGTGTCACCAGATCCCTCTAGTGTGCACATCTGGAATCAACAGACCACTGAGCTCTCCACCCTAGAAAACGTTAAGAAGCACTAGAAAACACAAGACCGGTCTGGCGTATTCTTCAGTTGGGGTATCTTTATAAACCTATCTTAGAAATTATTTTTCACATTTGACTGTAGGTTTATGCTGGCAAGTAATCTTTTGTTGTGGCTCCAAGTACAATAATCAACGCTCATCTTGAGAACGAAGAAGTTCGGTACCCCGAATTCCGGCGCCACACATCGTAACTCGCGATTCCTCCATGGGAGATTCATCATGCTGATCGCCCAACTTGGTTATAAAAGGCTGTGGTGGCGCGTCCGGGGTAACGACCCGATAATATACCGCAGCTCTATCAGGACAGGTCGATCTATCACACGTATCAGATTTCCAATATTCATCCGCTACCACGACGCATACTTGCTAAGGGGCGAAGGCGAGAGTGCTTCTCAGAGCTCCTTGGTCGAGCTCCGTCCCAAGATGGCTAGGTGAAAGAGGAGATAGAGAGAGGGAGAGAGATAGGAAAGTAAGAAACGGTGGACATTAGCGCTGATAAAAATTCTCTTCTGAGCTCGGCTTTCGTCAGGTGCTTTTGACTTATATACGAGGCACTCAACCCGACTTCATTTAAGTGCCGACCGGTACTATAACCATTTCCTTCCCGCCTTACCGCCCCGTCCCTCTCTCCCTCCCTCCCCCCATCTCTTTTAGACGGACTTTGTGGCAGAGGAAGGTTCGTTGCACTTCTCTTTCGGATCCACTCCATGCGCACTCATTTGCTTCTCTGAAATTAGCTTTTTTCTTTCGTTTTATTTCTGTTTTAGTGTTGGTTGTTGGGCGTTTTCGTCTTTCTGGAAGCTTTTATACGCGCGTCTTGAATGTGATGCCGGTACACTTTCATCTCAGCGAGGCACGCGAGGGATGGCGACATCTCTGACTGCCTCCAAACGCTGAATTTATCTTTATTTTTTTCTCACTCTGCTCGTGCCGGGCTGTTGTCGTCTGACCGGGTTTCTTAATCTGGGCCTCCTCCTTACGTCTTTCAACTACGTTCTCTCGCCTTGGTGTTTTTTTGTCTTCGCGTTCAGACATGGCGTGCATCCGCCTGCGTTGCTATCCGATGCTTGCTGTTTGTATGCTGCCAGCTGTGCTCATTTTCATGCTTGTTGTGAGAGGTTTCATGTCTGCGTCTTTTGGTTGCTTATTTGCACGTGCATTATTAGCTTCACCGTTGTCACCGGCTCCCATTATCCGGTTATTCACACGTGAACTAATAGGTGAACAAAAAAAAAGGAAAGACACCTTCGCAGCATTTACTAATGGAACTATGAAAAAGTAGAAAGATCACGATTAAGTGAAAACGAAAAAGCAAGTTTCACCTTAGGAGCCATCGTATAACCGGCATTATGAATTATCCTGCATCGACGGCGCTTTAAGGGTGGTGCTTATGTCGAGGTACTAAAAAATGATGATGGCGTCCCTTGACGTATATGGGGTTCTTTTCATAGTTGGTCTTGAATCACAGCCGAGAATCCTTGCTAAGTATTAAAAACGTTTTCAAAATATATTTTTCCTACAAAAGCAGAAGTGCGAATGACCGCACCGGCTGCTGCCCTGATATTTGCTTCTCTGTGTCATCGACTGCGTTTTTAGGAAACAAAATTTGAAATAAATACATCGCCCAGCGCACCGATCATCCATTCAAAGTATACCCTTATTCGAATGCTCTCCTTTGCTTCTAAATATTAAGCTTTGGAGTGAACTGCCGAAAGAGTTTGCGTCTGTCAAAAATTATGATGCATTTTGTGCAGCTGTATCTTCTATATATGCCTGCGCCTTCTTTCTTGCTTTTGAATTATCTGTGAGTGTGCAATAATGTATCCCCCCCCCCCTTTTATGTAATAAACCTGTGGGGTCTTTAAGGGTGTTGTAAATAAATAAATAAATAAATATTTCGCAGATACCGCAAGTACATATCGGTGTGGCTTTTAAGGTTGTGTGTGGGGCCACATGTTCATGTTCAGTCGCTAACTAAATAAAAAAACACAGCAAGAAACTTTTTGCCGAGAGAAAAATTTCTGACATTGCTGAAGCCCATCTGGGCCTGGCGTCAGAATTTTTGCCGTTGCGACTGATAATTTTGTTGCGTACTCTAATGTGATGTCGCTGCAATAATTAGTTAATGTTATATCGTATAGGAATAGCAATATTTTCCGTAAGCGTAACGTCTCGCCGCTACCAAAGCGCCTATCATGACCATGTGTAGTTGTGTTGTTACTACGGCAAGCTTTGTGTTTCGCATAGAGATGACAGCGTTGCGACACGCTGTTTAAAGTATATGGCATATATAAGCTGAAAATGGTTTGTTGTAGATTAAGCCTAGAAGCTTCCCTATAAGTAATTGGGCTGTAGTTGTATGCATCGTTCACAATAGCTTTTTTCGAGATTCGATACATCTTGTCCCATTGAAGCGCGCTAATTATGGCGGTTGCATTTCGCGATAGGGTTTACAACGTAAAAGCATATAAGACGTAGGAGCTGTTTTGTCACAGGCTTCTGTCGTCTGGGTTTAAGGGTCAGAACGAGCTACAAGCGTGCTCCTGGAGATTTTTTGTTTGTTTGTTAGAAATATACGATCACTCGTTATTTTGCTCATATGGTAGCTGTCTTACAAATGCAGCCTACGATATCTCATATTTCCTCTATATCATCATCTATACGCTAGCGGGTTTGTTTGGTCGTTTGTTTGTTTGTTTGTAACCTCTTCTAACCACTGGAATGTCAACGGGATATGAAGACCCGGTGCAGGTAATGACGCCAGTCGGACCTTGTAGGGCCTTTTACCCATTATTGATGAAAATATCTGTCCTTCTGACGTGACCTTTCAATGCCGAAGCCCAAGCGGGGGATCGAAGGGAATGCCCCCATCATGTCGGCCTGTGCGTGCGTGCGGCGCGCCTGCTTGTTTTGCCTGTGAGTCTGTGCGCTTCCCTCATGTGCTCATGCCCCTCGTCAACTAACTGCTCTCTTCCGGAAATGCCAGTTTGCGGCTTATCTTCTGCAGCACACCGTGTGATATCAAACGTGCTTTCTTTCCTGACGAAGACACGTTCATCCCGACTTGTGCGCAATGTCAGGTCCTTTTGTATGTCGCGTATGTTTGGGATTCCAACATTATCTGACGGCTGCCGTGGCTGACGTTGTTTATCACCTAGTCATTACGTACAGCCGCCCTGATTTTTAATAATATAGCGCGAGCGTCGACTGAACTGCTGGTGAGCGCCTTATAACGGCGATAAGCGTGCAACGAGGCGAGAGTTCGCGCACGAGCCTTGTTGCCTTGTTGCACTCGCCTTGTTGCACGCTCTTGTTGCACGCTTATCGCCGTTATAAGGCGCTCACCAGCAGTTCAGTCGACGCTCGCGCTATATTATTAAAAATCAGGGCGGCTGTACAAAGGGGCTACTTGAAAGCAAGCTCAAGTGATCAACGATAGTCCTCTCCTTCAGTAGCTCTCCCTCGCTGCAGCAGACGATAAGAAGATACTGAACAAAGAAATGAAGGTGCGGACACTTCATGAGCTCGCATGAATATGTCTAGGTGCACAAATTATGATGTTTCTCATCCTTTGTGATCGAGAGCGTAGTGGTAAACAAATACTTGACAGAGATCTAAGCAAATATTGTCGCTGCAAGTAGCTGAAATTAACGTTTTGTGTGATAGACATCAATCATTAAGGGAACAAGGAGGGCGCAGCCACGTTAGTGGACCGTTTATAGTCGGCGGTAGTTTGACGAGAAACGCGTAACTATAGTGCCTTTAATTGCAGCTGCACTTCACGTTTAGTAGCCCTATGTATACATAAATCGATCACTCGGGCAGTTCACATGCTCCTGTGGCTCAGCCGGCCTCAGCTCTTAAGGCGTAAATATATTCCGACGTAACGCGCGCGCTCGCGCACGCTACGTTACGTTGGCGAAAACAACTTCTATAGTCCGACGCACTGCAGCGCCGACGTAACCGGCGGCTGCCAGCGCGCCCCGACGGGCTCGGCGCAAATTTAGCTCCTGCTCCATTCGCGCGCCGGCGCCGCCGACCGCGTCGACCCACAATGCATTTCGCGCGAAGAAAAAGGCGCCAACAGAACTCCGCAGACGGCCTTTGCGGACGGCGCGCGACTTGGCGAACGTTCTGCGCATGCTCCGAAGATAGCAGCCGACGGCGCGCGCGTTGAAGTATAGAGGGCATGGCATCTCGGCTGGTGCAGCGCAACCGACGTAGCGTGACTGACCGCGAACGACCCTCGCCCGCGCGCCGATACGTCGGACTATAAACGGGCCTTTTATGATCCTTCCGTCGCCGTCATCTTCGTCGTCGACACGAATTCTTCCGTAGAAGTAGATATAACGAAAATTGAAGAACCTATATTTTAGTCGGTTTCGAGCGTGGTGACTCTCCAATGATTTATGGCACCAAAATATCTTTCTTTATTACGTGAAAAAATGCAGCAGATCCAACGAGTTGGAATGTTTATACACCGGAGCTTTGTGTCAGTGCAGAAAAAGTCGAAACACAAGTTTGTGGTTATTGAATGTCCCGCACAAAGTTACACGGAAGGCATTATTCAGGCATTGTAGGGACACTGCTGCAATGCTGCTGCCGGCGGATTCGTGAAAGCGAGCTTTCTGCTTCTTTTTTGTTGTTTCCTCCGCACGGCCGGCGCCGCCGCTGCCGCGGTAGGGCTGAAACGGCGCGGGGACAAACCGGCACCAAGCCTGCTTGAGTTACTCAGCTATGCTATCAGTGATTTCTCTTTTGTACTGAGGACGGATGGATGGATGCTATGAGCGTCCCCTTTGAACGGGGCGGTGGTTTGCGCCACCGAGCTCGTGTTAATATTTTGCCTAATTTGCTACCTACTGTTGCGTTTCGCCTGCGACACGCGGTTTTGCCGGCGCGACTGCGGCGGGGCGGCAGACATTTTGGCCCGTTCGGCGTCGCCGCAACGCTCCCCGCCAGGCGTTTCCAGGCGTTTCCAGGCATGTTCCGATGCCACGTGTCTTCATGTGCGTGTGTGAGTGTATGTGCCATTGTGCCCGAACCAGGCGATGCGACAGCAGGGGTCACCCTCTCCTTCCAGTCATTGTGCCCGAACCAGGCGATGCGAAAGCAAGGGGTCCCCCTCTCCTTCCAGTCAGTGTGCCCGAACCAGGCGATGCGAAAGCAAGGGGTCACCCTCTCCTTCCAGTCTTTGTGCCCGACCGGCGGCAGTGTGCGTCACCTTAGCCCATTGTACAATCACGTGCTCGTCTATTGAGGGGTTCCTTCTTGCCCTCAACTGCGAGAGTATAAAAACAGCTGCCCCCGGACGCCAAAAGGGAGGGCTCCGATTTCTTCTGTTGAGTAAAGTGCTCTCCCGTCTCTCTACTTCGGTCAACCTGACCGCCAACTCTTTGCGATGTTAAAATAAACAAGTTGTTTTGTTGTTACCAGTCGACTCATGCTTTGCCGGGACCTTCGGATGCTTCCAGTTGTACCCCAGGCCGCCAGGCCAACGCTACCCTTGGGGCTTGCGACCCAGGTACAACCACGGGCGTCAGCGCCGAGTTCCCAACAACCGATGCCATCGGTGGGATCCAAACATCTGGTTGGCAGCGGTGAGATCGCCTCCGACTTCAAACAACTGTCTGCCGGCGGTGAGATCGCCTCCGACTTCAAACAACTGTCTGCCAGCGGTGAGATCGCGACAACGGAGGCCAGCAGCGAAGAGATGCAGTTGACTGTATGCTGAGCAGCTCAACGACGATCCGGGAGCAGTGCAACGAGCCCTGTGTGATGACTGGTTGCCTGCAGCGGAACGACTGCGCTGGACTCTTGGCTGCGAGGTTTGGTGAGTGCGGGACTTTCTTCTTCTGAGCTTTGCCAGGCTTTTGTTAGTGTCAGAAACAGAGCTGGTAATTGTGGTTGTCGTTGCTGCCGGGTTAGTTTGCGGCAAGACAATAATAGGCAGTAGAGAAAGCAGCATTCAGAGCAGCCATGGATTTGAAGTCGTTGCGCAAACCGAAATTGTTGGAGCTTGCAAGAGAGTTGGGTCTGGATGTCTCGGACAAACTCAGAAAACCAGAACTGCTAAAGGCTATTCTGGAGTTAGAGGCTGAGGATGACGAGCTGTCGGAATGCCTTGAGACTATTGAGGAGAGGTCAAAAAGACAGGAGCGCGAACTTAAAGAGCAAAAAGAGAAACAGGAGCGCGAACTTAAAGAGCAGAAAGAAAAAGAAGAGCGCGAACACGCTTTGGAAATGAAGCGTCTCGAGGTAGAGATGGAACGCGCTCGTAATGGAAGTCAGGCACACGGTGCAGGAGAACGCGTATTGTTCAAAATGACTGACCTGATGCGGCCGTTTAAGCTTGGAGAGGACATTGGTTTGTTCCTGGTTAACTTTGAGCGAACGTGCGAGAAGCAGGGGTTCTCTCGGGAAACGTGGCCACAGCGCTTGCTCACTTTGTTACCCGGCGAGGCGGCCGACGTAGTCGCTCGCTTGGATAGAGAGGAGGCAGAGGATTTCGACACAGTGAAATCGAGTCTTCTAAAAAAGTACCGGCTGTCTGCGGAGGCGTTCCGTCGGAAGTTTCGGGAAAATGAGAAAGGCAAAAGTGAGTCATATACAGAGTTTGCGTATAGGCTTATGTCGAACATGCAGGAGTGGCTCAAAGAAGAGAAAGCGTTCGGTGACCACGATAAAGTTCTGCAGTGCTTCGGGCTAGAACAGTTTTATAGTCGGTTACCGGAGAACGTGCGATACTGGGTCTTGGATAGGCCAGACGTTTGTACGGTGGCTAAAGCCGCTGAGCTAGCCGAGGAGTTTGTGACGCGTCGGGCTCGCGGAGCTAAGGACGGTCAAAAGGGTGAATTTGGCTCGAAGTTTGAGAGGCCGAAGTTCACACCCATGAGAGCAAAGGGGAACACGCGTAGTGCGGATGCGAGTGGAAGCAGTGCGACCGAACCTAAGGAGACGGCGGCAGCCGAAGCCGAACGCAGAAAGCGGTTCGAGATGAGGCAAGCGCGCGTTTGTTATACGTGCCAGAAGCCGGGTCACTTTTCGGCGCAGTGTCCGGAAACAACACCAAAAGTTGTGTTTTTTTCAATAGGCAGCACTGACGAGAACATGAAGCTTCTCGAGCCTTACATGCGAGACCTCCTCGTGAACGGGAAAGAGTGCCGAGTGCTTCGCGATTCCGCAGCTACGATGGATGTAGTTCACCCGTCTTATGTAGAACCCCATATGTTCACGGGCGAGTGCGCATGGATCAAGCAAGCCGTGGAAGCTCATAGCGTGTGTCTGCCGGTAGCAAAAGTGCTTATTGAAGGACCTTTCGGAGCGCTTGAGACGGAGGCGGCAGTGTCATCTATGCTGCCCCCCCAGTACCCGTACCTATTTTCAAACAGGTCCGATCACCTCCTGCGCGAGAAGGGGCTTTTGTTTGGTGAAGCTAGTGTTCAGGCCTTAACCAGATCGAAGGTTCGGGAGCTCGCTGCAAAGGCGGTAGTTGCGGGGCCGACGTTATCAAACAACGAAAAAGGGTCAGAGGCGCAGCAAGCTGATATTCAGGGCACGCCCGAACTGAATAAACTTGAGTCTGTAACGTTAAAGGCGCCAGATACTGGAGAGGAAACGCCCGACACGGGAAAGTTAGAAGAGCTATCTACTGATTTGCTCATCGCGCCTACGTCAGACGGACTTAATAGGTTGCTAAAAGTCAGCCGGTCGGCTTTGATAGCCGAGCAAAAAAAGGATGGCAGCCTGGAAAACGTGCGCTGCAATGTCAAAGAAGGTATCGCCAGGAAAACTGCGCGTTTTGTGGAAAGAGGTGGAGTCCTGTACCGGAAGTATCTAGACCGCCGAGGAGTGGAGTTCGATCAGCTGATCGTGCCTCAATGCTATCGTCAGGATCTGTTGCGCTTGTCACACGGGGGTTCGTGGTCCGGACACCTAGGAGTTAAGAAAACTAAGGACCGTCTCTTGCAAGAGTACTATTGGCCAGGGTGTTTTCGGGACGCAGACCACTTCGTGAGGTCATGTGACACCTGTCAGCGGGTGGGCAAACCAGGGGACAAATCAAGGGCGCCGTTGAAGTTGGTACCTATCATTACGGAGCCTTTTAGACGGCTCGTTATTGATACAGTGGGACCTCTGCCGGTAACAGCCACGGGGTACAGACACATTTTGACTGTGATCTGCCCAGCGACAAAGTTCCCTGAAGCAGTGCCGCTTAAAGAACTCAGCTCAGTTGAGATAGTCAATGCACTACTGTCCATATTTGCGCGAGTTGGTTTTCCTGCGGAAATCCAATCAGATCAGGGCACAGTGTTTACTAGCGCTTTGACGACAACTTTTCTCGAAAGGTGTGGGGTAAAGCTGCTACACAGCTCAGTGTACCACCCACAGTCGAATTCCGTTGAGAAGCTCCACTCCGTCATGAAGCGCGTGTTGAGAGCGTTGTGTTTTGAACATCGAACTGACTGGGAGCTGTGTCTGCCTGGGGTGATGTTTGCATTAAGGACCGCGCCGCATGCGGCTACGGGGTTTTCGCCAGCTGAACTGGTGTACGGTCGCTCGCTTCGATCTCCGCTTCGCATGCTTCGAGAATCATGGGAAGGTAGGGGCGACGACCCAGTCGTGGTGGAGTACGTACTTAAGCTCCTCGAACGCTTAAGAAGGGCACAGGAGTTGTCAGGTGAAGCAATGACAAAGGCCCAGCAGAGGGCCAAGGTTTATTATGATCGGACAGCCAGGGCCCGTCGTTTTGAGGTGGGCGATGAGGTCATGATATTGCGCACATCGCTAAACAACAAACTAGACTTGCAGTGGGAGGGCCCAGCACGAATTGTTCAGAAACTGTCGGACGTTAACTACGTGGTAAGTCTGCCAGGAAAGCGGAAAGCACAGCAAGTTTACCACTGTAATCTGCTCAAACCTTATAGACAAAGGGAAGCAGTGGTGTGCATGATGGTAAACGTTCCTGAAGAGCTTCCGGTCGAGCTTCCGGGACTAGGCTCAGTGACGAACAGGGAAGACACCGGCCAAGTCATTAGTGACCTTATCAGTAAAGCACCGCTGTCGCCCGAGCAGAAAACCGAACTACACCGGCTATTACAAGAGTTTCAAGGTCTGTTCTCTGAGAGGCCTGGTAGGACTTCTGTACTTACTCATGATATAGAACTTACCTCCCCAGAGCCAGTACGATCCAAGGCGTATCGGGTGTCACCCCGCCAGAGCGATATTATGGAGGCTGAGGTAAAGAAAATGCTACAGCTCGGTGTTATTGAGGCAGGTGAGAGTGATTATACCTCCCCTTTGATTTTAGTTGAGGTACCGGGCAAGGAACCTCGTCCTTGCGTCGACTACCGCAGGCTTAATTCCATCACTAAGGATCAAATTTATCCGATCCCTAACATCGAGGAGCGCCTTGAGAAAGTTAGTAGCGCTCAGTTTATTTCCACCCTAGATCTTGTCAGGGGTTATTGGCAGGTTCCACTTACAGAAGAGGCTAGTAGGTATGCGGCGTTCATTTCACCAATGGGAACATTCCGTCCTAAAGTGCTGAGTTTTGGTTTGAAGAACGCGCCATACTGTTTTTCAAGCCTCATGGATAAAGTGTTGCGGGGACAGCAAGAATTCGCTTTACCGTATCTAGACGACGTAGCGATATTCTCCGCATCCTGGTCTGAGCATATGGCACACTTGCGGGCAGTGCTAACCCGCCTGCGCGAAGCGGGCTTGACAGTAAAGGCTCCTAAGTGCCAGTTAGCACAGGCCGAGGTTGTCTACCTCGGTCACGTGATTGGTCAGGGTCGTCGCCGCCCCTCTGAAATAAAAGTGGCCGCTGTGCGAGACTTCCCGCAACCGCGCACGAAGACCGATATTCGGTCGTTCTTAGGTGTCGCCGGCTACTATCAGAGGTACATCCCCAGGTACTCTGATATCGCGGCTCCCCTGACGGATGCTCTAAGAAAAACAGAGCCCCAAACAATCGTCTGGGACGAGACAAAGGAAAGAGCGTTTAGCGCCCTAAAGAGTGCCCTAACAAGCCAGCCTGTGCTACGATCGCCAGACTATACAAAAGGGTTCATTGTTCAGTGCGATGCTAGTGAGCGCGGCATGGGCGTTGTACTGTGCCAACGGGAAAAGGGAGAAGTAGAACACCCCGTCCTGTATGCTAGTCGTAAGCTGACCAGTCGTGAGCAGGCGTATAGCGCCACCGAGAAAGAGTGTGCATGTCTCGTGTGGGCCGTTCAGAAATTGTCATGCTATCTAGCCGGCTCGAGGTTTATCATTGAGACGGATCACTGCCCTCTCCAATGGCTGCAGACCATCTCTCCCAAAAATGGCCGCCTCCTGCGCTGGAGCCTCGCTTTACAACAATATTCCTTTGAGGTGCGTTACAAAAAGGGGAGTCTCAACGGTAACGCCGATGGCTTAAGTCGAAGCCCCTAACGTAGGAATCAGCCTAAAAATTGTTTGTTACTGATGTTTTTCTTCCTGAGGCAGGATTTTTTTAACATATTGCTTTTGTTTAGTGTTTCAAAGTGATGATATGCTTTCTAGTGCAATTTTTCAATTTGTGGACGCGTTCTGAGTGATACTAGACTACTGTAAGGAACTAGGCAGTGGTATAAAAAGGGGAAAGAGCCTGGCAGGGCTTAGTGAGGGTTGTGCCGTGCTTGCTGACTGAGCGGTTGAGTTTCAGCGTAGTTCTAACGCTTGCCGGGAACGAGAACAAAAATGTGAACTCTCCCGAAGTCACTTTGCAGTGTCCCGTGCGAACCTGAACGAGAGAACGAGGCCTTCTCTGTGCGCTGCGCTCAAGAAACGTCGAGGGACGCCCGACTTCGGTTATGAGCATCATCGAGCGACATCCCTCCGGACAGCGGATGCAGTCCCCTGTCCATCGGGATCTCCTTCCCCCGGCGGGGCGGTCTGTTGCGTTTCGCCTGCGACACGCGGTTTTGCCGGCGCGACTGCGGCGGGGCGGCAGACATTTTGGCCCGTTCGGCGTCGCCGCAACGCTCCCCGCCAGGCGTTTCCAGGCGTTTCCAGGCATGTTCCGATGCCACGTGTCTTCATGTGCGTGTGTGAGTGTATGTGCCATTGTGCCCGAACCAGGCGATGCGACAGCAGGGGTCACCCTCTCCTTCCAGTCATTGTGCCCGAACCAGGCGATGCGAAAGCAAGGGGTCACCCTCTCCTTCCAGTCATTGTGCCCGAACCAGGCGATGCGAAAGCAAGGGGTCACCCTCTCCTTCCAGTCTTTGTGCCCGACCGGCGGCAGTGTGCGTCACCTTAGCCCATTGTACAATCACGTGCTCGTCTATTGAGGGGTTCCTTCTTGCCCTCAACTGCGAGAGTATAAAAACAGCTGCCCCCGGACGCCAAAAGGGAGGGCTCCGATTTCTTCTGTTGAGTAAAGTGCTCTCCCGTCTCTCTACTTCGGTCAACCTGACCGCCAACTCTTTGCGATGTTAAAATAAACAAGTTGTTTTGTTGTTACCAGTCGACTCATGCTTTGCCGGGACCTTCGGATGCTTCCAGTTGTACCCCAGGCCGCCAGGCCAACGCTACCCTTGGGGCTTGCGACCCAGGTACAACCACGGGCGTCAGCGCCGAGTTCCCAACAACCGATGCCATCGGTGGGATCAAAACACTACGCTAAAAAGAAAAGAGAAAAATGAAAGGGAAAAAAGAAACCCACGGAGAATTGCCATCACCAAATTTTCTAAACCCCTAATGAGAACCTTGTTTTTGTATGCCTCCATTGTTTATCGTTTCCCTAATTCGCTTCCACCAATCTTCCAATCGCCTCTTACTAATCTATCTTGCAGACATGTATACATTCCCCCTGCTTTTGTTGAACCCAAGGGCTTCAAGGAGGCCAGAGGTGCCTAAATCGACCGCTGGGCAGATATCTTCACATCCTAATAAATCATCCTCCACCGCTTCCCTATAGCTTTACCGCAGCAAGCACGTGCATCTTCTTCATTGTTGTATCTCGCTTTATAAGTGCGTGTTCTAAGGCATCCTGATGTCGCTTCAAAAAGTAATGAGCTTCCCTTTGGGCTATCATAAATTACTTCTTTCCTGATCTGGTTTTTTCCTCTTTAGTTACCTATAGTAGGTTCCACTTCCATTTTCTTTCTCTCTCTCTCTTTCTTGCGGATGTTAGCCTGGCCCAGTGGTCGGCACAGGCATAAAACGCTTCATAACCGGACTTTGCATTCTAACTGACTCACGTCTTATTGGTAGTATTTAAAAATTATGCGCATGCAGTAAGTTGGCCCCCCCAAACTATAAAATACCATTTCTTATTGCAACTAAACCGCCAGCGTCATAAATGGACAGGGAACTTATAAAACTAGTCAGAGAAAGCCTGGGGAAGTTCCAGGAATAGTAGAATGCCAACGTAGTAGGCATCCCGCATATGATGAGTCGGCAGGTTTTGCAAAAGGCGGAACTCGAACTGCGTACGGTTGGCATTATTATTATTATTATTATTATTATTATTATTATTATTATTATTATTATTATTATTATTATTATTATTATTATTATTATTATTATTATTATTTACTAGTTTCCATTCAAACGGCTATTTCGTGTTACGTCGCTGCTTTTCTACATTTATATCAGGACTCAAGAATTATTAATGTTCCTTGGTCTTTATTCTGGGAGAACACAAAACCTCTACGCTACCGGGATGTCGGCAAAGTGCCGTCTGTCATCTGAGCGCCTCGCACTTCAACATCGGCGGTCACATGAGCGGAGCAGGAACGGTTCCGCATTCCACGTTTTTTCCGAGCCTGTATATTAACAGTTTCACACAAACTCCGTGCAGTAATGCACAACGTGTTAGGAATACCGACAAACGCGTGTGCATGAAGGCATGTTGCAGGGGCACGTGCACACCACACTACACCACATCAACTTCTTAGTAGCAGCTAAGAGCGAGGCCAGCATTGTGCATAATAGAAATTCAAGCGCAAACAAGTCGATAATTATTAGCAACTTAGAGGTTTGCGCTTTGGCTTAATTCAGGCTCCGATACATACATCACTTTGAAACGTTATCTACAGTATGCTCAGAAACGCGCTAAAGAACTTAAGTATATCGCACTATCATGTAATTCCGTGTAGTGGGCACTCTGACTAGTTCTTTTTTGTATCACGTTTTAATTTATGAAGATGTTATGTCTGTGTCAAATGCGATACATGGCGCTATCCCGTAAGAACAAACTGTTAGCGAACATGCGAGCGTTCGCAAAGACGCGTCCCAGGATGCACTGCCGCGCGAGACACTTGGCCACGCAGTAGTCGTGTAAGGCGTCCTCGTACTCCCGGGCGTCGACCCAACGAAGGTATAAATCTTCGTTTGTGCCCCGTCTCGCCAACACTGCTTGTACGCACGGAAGCTTGGCCGACGTCCAGCGCCGATGTCGTGGCTTTTTCCTCCCGTACGGAGCTGTACAAACAAACTAACCAAAAAGAGAAGAAGAGCATGCCGCTCATTTTCCCTGTCTCTTCGACCAGAGAGACGTTGCACCTGATCCGAGCGCTATCTATAATTGCATCTTACGTGAACTGAATAGCGCGGTTGTATGGATACGTGTGCCGTGGCTTCACGTGTGTGCAGCTGAAAGAACGGACGATGACTGCAACGAAGCATGATGAGCTTGTTTTGTTTGTTTAACGTGTTTTCTAATTTGTGGAGTTGATATTCATGTAGATCTTTGCTTTCCTAATGGGTCGCTAAAGAGAAAAGTGATTTGGGCTTTATTAGAAAATTACGCTAATGAGATAGCAAAAAAATAAACACTGTCAAGGCGAGAAGAGGCTTGAGAAGCCAGAGAAGACGCAGAAATGAAAGACAGCTGGCGACGCCGCCTTCAAGTTTCTGTACCAGCTCACTCTGACGTCATGAGGTATGACTGTGTCTGTTCGGGCCTATTTAATTTTTTTTTTTTTGTCGCTGGAGACGGACAACACTGTCTTCTAAAAAATCCGAAGACGGGACTTAGGATACTGCAATAACTTGTACTGCGCCATCACGGCCCGAATACAAACAGAAGTATTTGAACTTCGTGACGTCACACTGACATGCTGACGCTGACGTTTGTGCGCGAAATTTTTAAAAATGTAACTTTCACGTTAATTATTTTCTTCCAAAATGACGCTGTTATTGCGAAATTAAGGATACTTGAATTTTTGAGTATTACTTTATCAGTCTAAGCTGATTCAGTGTCACTCTTTAGCGTGTCTTTCACAGCAAATAATAAGGAAATGTGAAAGGAAGGGAATATAACACAATTTACCTCCGCATGATGCGATGCAATTGGGTTCCGGCGGCGAAATCTTGTTTATTAAATTATGAGGCTCTAGGGAAATAGGCCGTCGAAAGGCTGACTCGCCCAATTATCCAATAATATTAGGCTATCAGGAAAGTACTTATCGCCTGTATAGCACTCTACGCGAAATAAAACTAAAAATAGCCTTGCAAACACTGAAGACTAAAGCACATCACTACATACTGCATGATAGGACAATACGAGATATTCTACCAAAGAAAGCGGAAAATATTGTTGCGAGTTTGGCATGAGCGCGCATGAAGTCAATTATGAACCCATTCACGATCGATCATATTTCAATCAAGCTGCATAAAGTGACTACCTGCCGCTTAACAATAAAAATTACTCCCAAACTCTAATGCCTATGAACAGTTTTCTATAACTTTGTAGGATTTACGATTAGCAGTTCTCGAGTCCGAATTGAATAGGAATCAAAAGTGAACTGAATGTAATATCAAATTGCTTTCAAGTAGTTTGCGAATAATGTACAGCCTTCTTACTATTATCATCAAACTATTTTCACATCTTGGTATTCATAAGATTGACCCGCCGTGGTTGCTGAGTGGCTATGGTGTTGGGTTACTGAGCACGAGGCCGCCGGATCGAAACCCGGCCATGGTGGCCGCATTTTGATGGGGGCGAAATGCGAAAACATCCGTGGTACTTAGATTTAGGTGCACGTTAAAGAACCCCAGGTGGTCGAAATTTCCGGAGTCCTCCACTACGGCGTGCCTCATAATCAGAAAGTGGTTTTGGCACGTAAAACCCCCAATTTTTTTTAATACATAAGACTAAAAGTTTCTGTGGTTACACAGCACAACATAAAACGTGCTTTATTAAATTCACGTAGGGGTCTTTAGTAGCCTTTGAGACCGGATCGGACGCAAATTGCCTATGCAGTTTGTTCGGGAGCTCAGGGCTGTTCGGAGCGTACGTGGTCATGCATTGTCATAATTATGTGACCTGCCGTGGTTGCTAAAAGGCTATGGCCTTGTACTGTCACGGGATCGGATACCGGCCGCGGCGACCGCATTACAATGGGGGTAACATGCATAAATGCCCGTGTACCGTGCTGTGGGTGCACGTCAAACAACCCCAGCTGGTCAAAATTAATCTGGAGTCCCCCCGCTACGGCGTGCCTCATAATCATATCTTCATTTTGACGAGTTAAACCCAAGAATGTAATTTTTAATTATCATATAAAGTTTACAAAGGCAACCTTGGTTGGCCAATGGGCATCTTTGTATACCTGCCTTCACGACCAAATTAGAAATGCGTACCCTCTTCTCTTCAGCCATGGCACAGCGAAAGATGGCGCGTTTTCTCCAGTTCGAATGGTCGCGGCCAAGGTGCTAGCGGAAGATGGCGCCATTTTCGTGTAAAGAATGTTGCCATAAAGCATATTCATATATAGTAATAACAGGACAGAGGTGCTTAATCTACAAATATCATCAAATAATACCCACTGCTCAACGGCCGTGTATGTACAAAAAAAAAATAATTTTATTGCGAGTGATCTGATAGGGGAGCCTTCGGCTCCCCCCAGTCAAAGTTTTCAGGACACTCCAAAAAAGATCTTGTCGCTGTCATTGCGAATGATCGGGTTTGGCCGGAAACGTTTGTCTGTCTGAGGGATGCAGCGTGCTGTCCACTGTTATGGTCAGTTTGGATGGGATCAGTCAACTCTTAACTGTCTCTCTCTCTTGGATGGGATCAGTTATGGCGTTTTTGCTTCAATTTCATGTTTGATCGCGTACAGTCGACGACATACCTATACGTACAAGTATTCGAGAACTATTTGAAAACATTCGGATTTTGGAATAATGGTATTAGATTTGAGGACCTAATCAAATAGCGACTACTCGACAATGGTAGCGCTTCGAATAGGACAATATATTCTATTCTAAATTCGCAAGTTTCGAATATTCGTTCACGAGTATCTTAGAGTACGTGGAATGTCTGTGAATGGCACGCGGAGTAACATTTTCGTCGGCTGCTCTTCATAGGCCCTATGAAAACAACCCCTTCGGAAATCTATAGATCAAATAGATAATATATTCCTCTACACTCCATGCACGAAACTACGTGTGTATAAAAGATACCAAACAGTCTAAATTAGTTCTATGAGCAATCTGTAGGGTGTACAAATGCACCCTCATAAAACTCTGGCCCTCCACTTCCTTGAGCGTTGCCGTGCAGTACGGTCTACTGTTATATCACCTACTTGTAGCTGGTGTTATCTTTAAATAGGATGTGTAGGTTAAAATTGGCTTGATCTCTGCATCCCATGACTTAGCTGCTTTGGTATCTGAATATTAATTGCGTGTTTCATTGAACAATGAACCGCATTGTGCATAGCCTTGTCTTGTATCTGTTGGCCAGTTCTTATTCGTTTCGCATGTGGTCGTGGGTTGTCTATTACGAAAATAAAGGCGCACGAACTCAAAACGTTTAAATAACCCGTTTCTTACGAGTTCGCTTGCTGCTCAACTTTGAGCTAGGGCCCTCATCGGAATTAAAACCAGAAGGAGGGAGAAGAATTGCGGAGAGGAAGAAACACAGCTCAGTGCTTTGGGGAGAAGGGGAGGGTGACATAAAAAGGAAAGAAGGAGTTCGTAGAGATATCGGGGCCCATTGTGCACGAAGGTGAAGCTCGGCCGAGGAATAGGATTGGTGACGCCGCGACAGAAAGGAATTCAACTGCTTGGCTCCTGCACACTCTTTCCGTCTGATCGCAAAAGTAAGTGCATGGGCAGTAACTGTAGATTTATTCATTTATTTATTCAAATACCCTAAAGGCCCAGCAGGCATTACATAGGGGGGGAACAACAGTTAGTACAAAGCAACGCAGTACTATGATGTGTACAGAAGTCGCTCACCATTAACAGCATGTTGAAGAGAAAAACCAAATATAAAGGTACATATCAACAATAATCAACAAACATTCAATTGTTACAGAGAGTAGCGTTATATATATACACACATGTAAGAAGTGAGGAGAGGGGAAGAATGAAGGTTACAGCTCAAGGTGACATTTCAGGCTGGTTACAAACGCTTCGTAATCAATGACAGATGCAATGGTGCCAGGCAGAAGATTCCATTGACGGATGGCTAGAACGAGCGGCGAATGAAAGAACAGGTTTGTGCCAGCAAAGATGGGTTCGACTTTGAGTTGGTGGTCAATGCGTGGGAATATTCGATGCGCTGGCGTGAGACGGGATATAGCAAAGGAAGAGTGGCTGTGATACAATTTGTGGAAAAAGGACAGTAGGAAAAGCATTCTACGTCTTTCAAGAGGAGGTAACTTGAGAGCTTTCTTTATTTCAGTGACGCTTGCCGTACGCGAGTAGTTCTTCGATATGAATCGAGAGGCTTTATTTTGAAGAGACTCTAATTTTGTTATTAAGTATGCTTGGTATGGGTTCCAAATCAAAGAGGCGTAATCCAACTGCGAGCGCACTAATGTAGTGTATGCTAAATACTTAGTGTCTGCATTAGCTGAACGCAGATTTCGTCTGAGAAATCCGAGTGTTTTCGAAGCCTTGTTAATGACCGTATCTATGTGAATGTTCCATGAAAGGTCGGATGCTAAATGGATCCCTAAATATTTTATGACCGGTACCGATTCTACAGTCATGCCGTTTAGAATGTAATGGCAAGGTTCTGGGTCAGTTTTTGTGGTAAATGTCACGACTTTTGTTTTCGAGGTATTAATTTCCATTTGCCATTGTGTGCACCAATCGTTAATCTTGTCTAAGTCCGATTGTAGTAGAAGTGAATCAGAAGGTTCAATTATTTCCCTGTATATCACGCAATCATCTGCAAACAATCTGACCGTAGAACTCAGGTTATTGCTTATGTCATTAATATAAACTAAGAATAAGATAGGTCCAAGTACAGACCCTTGTGGTACTCCAGATTTAACGTGGGAAAGGGTTGATGAATGCCCATTTACAAAGACTGATTGGTAGCGATTGGCCAAAAAATTGTTAATCCAAAAAATAACCTTCGAATTAATGTTCAGATTGTCAAGTTTTTTAATTAGACGTTTGTGTGGAACTTTGTCGAACGCTTTGGCGAAATCTACAAATACGGCGTCTATTTTAGAGTGAGCATGAACAGCACGATGAAGGTCAGTAATTAATTCGAACAGTTGTGTTTCGCAAGATCGACCGTGAAGAAAGCCGTGCTGATTCGCAAAAAAGAAGTTATGCTTCGTCAGATAGCTCATGATGGCCGATGAGATTATGTGTTCTAGTAATTTGCAGCTGGTGTTGGTTAGCGAAATTGGTCTGTAATTTGACGGGTTAGAGCCATCACCAGATTTGAAAACGGGTATGACACTCGCAATTTTCCAGTCGTTTGGGACACAGCCCGTATCTATAGATTGCTGAAAAATTGCGGCTAAGATTGGGCTTATTACAGGCTTTGCTATTTTTAGCAATTTAGGACATATTCCATCGGGGCCAGGTGCCGAGTTAATAGGGAGCCGGTCTATGGCAGAATATATGCCTTCTGGCGTGACAGTTATGTCAGGCATAGTTTGGCACAGCGTTGGAAATTGTAGGTCAGTAGGTAAGGGGCCTTCATGGGTGAATACTGAGCAGAAAAATTGGTTAAATTCCTCTGCT
The DNA here is from genome assembly GCF_050947875.1 of Dermacentor variabilis. Taxonomy (NCBI): domain Eukaryota; kingdom Metazoa; phylum Arthropoda; class Arachnida; order Ixodida; family Ixodidae; genus Dermacentor; species Dermacentor variabilis. The sequence continues at coordinate 9,935,557 of NC_134577.1, read as the reverse complement.
ACTTCAAGGGAAGTAAGAAGATTACCTTCTTTATTTATGGATACCGAGGAGTTTGAACTGTAATTTGGATTAACAACCCGCCAAAATTTTTTAGGATTGTTTTTTAACATGTGTGAAAGGTCAATGTTATAAAACTTGTCCTTTGCTGATTCAATTTCACTTTTGCACAGTTGCTCATGTGTGCGGTAGTTGTTCCAATCGTGTTCAGATGCTGTCAGTTTAGCTTTTGCGTACAACCGTTTCTTTTTGTTTATGCATTGTTTCACATGTCTTGTGAACCATGTGCTTTCTGTAGATGTGGTAATGGTGACCTTAGGCACGTGTTTATCTTTCAGCAGAGTTAGTTTATCACGAATTAGGAACCAGTTCTCATTTGCATCTCGCATATTGAAAGAGTGAAAAATATCTGTACAGAATAATGATAGTTCATCAAGAAGAGCGTCAACATTCGCTCTGGTATAATCAAATATAACTTTTTTCTGTTTTTCTGGTTTATTCCTGACTACTGTATAATCGCACTGCAGTATCATGTGGTCACTGATGCCATCTAAAACGTGTACAGATGTCTTCTCCGGTTCCGTTGTCAGTGCAAGATCTAAAAGCGAATGACCACGCGTAGGTGTGGAAACTATTTGGTGCAGATTGAAAAGTGTTAACACATCCAGAAAATTCTGGCATTCACGCTTTCTTGTGCCGTGGAGGGGCCTGCATGTTTTCCAATCAATATTCGGATAATTGAAGTCGCCGGCCAGGAATACTGGTGCGCGTGGAAATTTGTTCTGAATGTGAGTTAAAGATTCATTCAGATGTTCAGGGAATTCCTCGGGTGAATCAGGTGGGCGATAACACACCCCAACGGCACAAGTTACAGACGGTGACAGACGTAATGCAATCCACAAAATTTCCAGGCACGATTCCGTATCAATAACAAACGCTTCCAAGCTTTTCCTTACAGCGATTATTACCCCACCACCGCGTGAAGTTATGCGGTCTTTCCTAAATAATAAAAACTGGCTGGACAAGGATAGTTCGGAATTATTAACATCGGGAGATAACCAAGTCTCTGATCCTAACACCAGGTCAGCTGAGCATGCTTCGACATAAGAACAGAAATGATCTTGCTTTGGAAGGAGGCTACGGAAATTTGTCACCAAAATTGACAACGTTGAAATTATCCCTTTATTTTTTAGTCAGTTGTCCTGAGAGGTCGCATCGCCTTCATGGGGAGTAGTCATTTCTTTTATACCGTTTTCTGAAAAAGCAGCCCTACCTGTAGAGTGGCGTTTGGGAAGAGCAGTCACTTCTCTAGTGGTGCAGTTGAATGAATACAGGGTACCATTAAGAAGAAGTTTATCGAAGAAGAGTTTATATTGCTCACCAGGATGTCTGTTCTTTCGAGCAAAGTCTCTAAGCTGCTTCCTAATAAATTGCATTCTAGGTGAAAAGTCCTCTTCTATCCAAACGGAAGCAGATTTAAGATCTTTCAGTTTGTGGGCATTTTTGAGAATGCAGGTCTTGTCTTTGAAATTTAAGAATTTCACAATTATTGGGCGGGTGTTGTTCTCCCTTCGTTCTCCTATTCTATGGGCTCGTTCGATTTCGCCAATTGACATTCCCAAGTTCGTGGTTACAAACTTTGTCACCACATCTTCGGTATCTTTCCATGTTTCCGTTGTCTGCTCAGCAATGCCTTTGAAGATCAAGTTATTTCTACGCATTCTATTATTGAGGTCATCAACAAGTTTGCTAGACTGTCGCGTTTGAGTTGTTTCTATGCTTTGAAGCCTGTTTTGAGATTCTTTCAGCATCGCGCCCAAGGTGTTGACTTCCTTAGAGATGTCAGTGACAGCGGCCGAGCTGTCTTCTAGCTTAGATAAGCGCCGTTTGATTTCGGTAACGCTCAGTTGTACATCTTTGATTTTTCCAAGAACTTCTTTTTGAAAATTTTCACTGACTAATCTCATTTCTTTAATTGCAGCGAGAACTTGATCAGATTTATCTGGGCCGGGATTTGTCTCAACGTCACCAGCACAGATTAGCAGGAGCCATATACAAGACACAGCTAAAGTCAGTCGAGCGCCTACGCATATCCTAGTGGCAGCACAGCCTGGACGAAGCCATACTGGTGAACATGATACAGTGTCCCTCCCAAATGGCACAAAACAACCTATTCGGACGCGGAATGTGCAAATATCAACACCCATCACAACAGAATTGACAGCTCAGAAAACTACAGTTGGGATTTGCGGCCAAGACACATTTTTTTTACAGTAGCTATGTATTTGCGTCACACTCACCTAAGGGTGAAGAACAGAAGTATGAATAGGAGCAAGGTTCGGCCGCAAATCCCACTCGGCAGCTGATGTTCGGTCCTTTTTATAGCGATTCCGGGAGGGGGTGCCACCACTGGCAGCGATGGCGCTTGCGCTGTGGACTGTTTAACACATGCGATCAGTTGATGAACGGGCGGTGAACTGGTGATCCGGCAGTGATCCTAGTGAACACGTGGCGGCAGGTAGCTGCCACGAACGGTCCGCAGTCAGCAAATCCGTGTAGATATGAGTCCACGGCACAGTCGTTCCGTCAGCTAAGGGTGAAGAACAGAAGTATGAATAGGAGCAAGGTTCGGCCGCAAATCCCCGATGAAGATGAAGCGAGGAATTATTTAATTCGTTCAGTCAGTAATACGTCTGCAATGTAATAAAATATTGCTGACCTGCCAAAAATAAGAAATCATTTGGAGGGATGACAGTCGGCACAGGGAAAGCGCGATGAGCGTATACAAGCGTGCCTTTGCGCTTCATAAACAAGACACTATGCATCGTAACAACAATCATTAACGTAACACAATCAAGTAACAACAAATGTATCGTAGCAACAGCAAGTTCTTACGCTTGTGACTGGAAGACGAAAATAAGCTTACCTACGTGTAATCCAGTCAAAGGAAACCGTCCTGGTGGCGTGCTGGCTCTGTCGTTGCGCTGCCATGTGCGTGGGCGAGGGATCAAATCACCGCCCCGGCGGCCGCATTTCGAGGGGAGCGAGAATTCAAGAACGCGCGTTTACGGTGCATACGATGCTCGTTAAAGAATCCCAGATAGTCAAAAATTAACCCGGAGTCTCGCACTACGGAGTGCCTCATATTCATGTCGTGGTTTTGGCACATAAAACCCCAGAATTCAATTGTTGGTTTTTAATCTACTCAAAGGAAAGTTGCTGCGCGACCGTTTTCCGATCTACTAACTCTATAGTTCTGTGGCAGCGCGCAGTCGGCGTCAAAAGTCTAGGGACCGCGGGACCTGAGAAAACGTAGGATTTCCAAGCAGTGTTTGACAGTAGCGACTATAATCGCGCCATCTTGTTCCCCGTAGAATTCAGTAAAGCAGTAAATCGTTAAGCCAGCAAAATCTTTCTCGCATATGCTACAGTACAAACTAGACATTTGAATGCCAACGCGTGTGCGCAGGCTGCGGAAATTTTCATATTTTTCTGGTCTCTCGCGGTTCGTAAATCTTGGACGCCGACCGTACATAATTTAGATAGCTTCATGGACAGCTAATCTCACATCATGTGCAACGCCTGCTTTAGTCCTATCGTGTATCTCAAAACCAACCTGATTAGTCTCAGCCGGGAGTCACTGAAGTCGTGGAACCATTTCTACATAAAGAAGCTTGTCTTATCCTATCCTACTCTATATCTTATAACATATACCTTATGCTACTCTGACCTGTTTTATCCGAACGCGAACGCGGTGAGATTTCACGCGCTCTGGGACCGGCGCTGCGTTTAATGCCGGTAGCTCTTGAAATGTTCTCGCGACGCAATGGTTGACGCAATAAACAGCGAGACTACGTACAACGTCTTAATACGCGGAGCCGTATACTTCGAGGACCAAGATCTCCGCAATGAGGCAGCGTGCTCCTTGGTTGTTGTCTCAGATTCCATACAGGAATTCCATACAGTCAGGAAGGAGCTAGTGACTCTCACCTGAAACTACATCCATAACGAAAAGCTCGTTCAAAGCCCCAATGCGGAAAAATATGACTGCTCTATGGGTCGTCTAGAATCTCATTGAAATCTATTCGCTCTCCCCACCTTCCCACCTGGCGTTACAACTCAAAACTTTGCTCTCTAAAAAAGGCTTGCGTGGGGCTTAGTTGGTGCATACTTGACATAATTACTGAACGCAATAAACAAACAAAACTCAATAGAGAAAGAATGTGGACCTCTCTTATCCTTCTCTTAAGAAGGCCTTGAATACTTGTCTGTGCGGGACCGTGGACCTATAAGTGGATTGTAACATTTAATACGGTGATCTTAAAAACAGTACTTATATAAGTCATGTTACTAATCTTTGTTGCATAAGCTACGTTTTTGCTTTTTATTTTTCGCGGCATGGTTATTCTTGGGGGGGGGGGGGGGGACAACAATGTAGTGTTTAAAAAAATTTAGCAGTATGATATTGTGCTGTCTTTCTGCTGCTGTCACTGTATGAAGGCACTGACGAGCCCCTCTAGCCACCATTGAACTACTTTTCCTTCCGTCTCTGATTACACCGTATTTTGATGGAGCAAGCTAATTAATTAATTAATTAATTAATTAATTAATTAATTAATTAATTAATTAACGAGCAAGCAAGGAAACGGGACAAAGTTGCACAGGAAGATGGAGATGTGAGGCGTTCAATAGTCTTCCAAGAAGGGATGTATGTGGAGCCAGCGTTTCGACAGCGTCTTCATCTCGGTGCTGGCGTGTGAGTTTGCTTGTATGAAGTCCAGTGCCCTAGTCGAAACGTTGGCTCCAGAAATATCCCTTGTTCCGCCACTATCGATTATGCTACTATAATGTCACTCTCTATGAACATGTTTTCACATTTTACATGAACGGTACCTTTCTTTTTCATTTATTTATGTCTCTAATTTTGTTGACCAGTAAATATCGTGATGTTGGAATATTACTGCAGCGCTAATAAGACGAGGACACCGTAAAAGCTCATTGCGCTGCGGGTGTCCTGGTATTGTTCTCACTACACTAGTATTTCAACATATATCATGCGTATACGAGCCCACGCCACGATCCGATGTTGTTAAACAGTGCGTGTTTACGCTTGCCCTCATTTCCTCACGTGTGTTTGTTTGAGCTTTTGTTCGTAATTTATTCTTCGGCAGAGTGTCGGCATACGCTGCAGCCCTGCGACAAGCGATTCCGTATGTTTCCCTGTACGTATTTGTACTTCCGCGGTGAGACGCCTTTGTTCCACAGTAAGCGCCAGGAAACCTGAATACGTTCAAGGTGTGTGACTGCGTTCTCTCGTTGAATGCTTCGAGCATACCTATGAAATCTGAAACTACGGAATTCTCTCGTTATGTGGGCCTTTTTTACGCTATTTTTCTATTTCTGGCACATACGGCACAAACATCGAGCTATACACAAAGAGATGCAGCAAAAAACTCTCGAACAGGGAGCGCAAGGTTATTTCATGTTGCGTTCTGCAGGTGGTCTGAATCCGAAAAAAAGAAAGGAATTGTATATGTTTTTGGGCAGCAGCTGCCTATGAGGACTGCAATCGAAATGTAGGAATAATATTTACGATAAGTTTCCTGGGATTAGGCACGGGATCTGCATCATTGATTCCGTGCTTTAATTACAGAGCGCTTTAGTTAGAATAGTGCAGACAGATGTAGCGATAACGGCTTGAACGAATAGAGAAAATTTGCCTCATCCGTACCACTGAAATAGCGAGTTGTAGGAATGAATTCAAGGAATAGATAGTTACGTATTTTGTTAATGTTACGTTTACGTATACAGCGCTAGTATCGTGTAGAACCTGTGGCAGGAATTTAGACACAACATTTACGTTCATATTAACTGAAGCAGTGTAGTTTAATTACCGTTTGGACAACTTGTAAACAAAAAATGAAAGGCCAATAAATGCATGAATGAAATGTATAGTCGGAGTTTAAAGGCCACTCAATACGTGCAGCTTTAACAAGGCATTTTTATGATACCCGAAATTAAATAATCGTTTCCTGCAGGCGGTAGATGTTCACTTCTTGTTTTAAATGCAACAAACCTCATCAAGTGTGGTGCAGTGGTTGCCGAGGAAAGCGATTTCTCCATTCCTGTGCTTATAAACAGTCGTTCACGCGGTAAAACTTCCTTTTAAGGGTAGCGTACGGCGTTCGTGTTTGATGGAAATCATTAAGCGGAACGGGGCGGGAATATAATTGGCACCGCCTGGGGCGCTGCTGGCAGCGGCTGCGCGTGGCGTGGGTTGCGCAGGGGTCGCACGCTGTGGACGCGCTTTTTCGTCGGCGAGTTGTTGCTGCTGTCCGACAAGACTGTGCCGCATACTCGTAGGCATTGGTCAATAAGGGGGTCGATTTCTCCCGGTTACAGTGAGGACTGCCGTAAAATAAATTGTGTTTAAAGGCGGAATCACGTGTTGAAATTACAGGAATCACAGCGTTTGAACATTACGTCGCCTTGTAACTTTTCTTCCTTTCCTCTCTCCTAACCGGTGTTGGGTTGAATAAGATTTATTTATTTATTTATTTATTTATTTATTTATTTATTTATTTATTTATTTATTTATTTATTGAATGTCTGCTTCTGGCCCTTCGGTTATTTCACCTGTATGTCCCCCGCTTAACATTTCGGTGAGTATTTTGCGACTTCGTTGAATGAATGAATGCCCCATTGTCACTCGAGGCGATACTTTGACCATATGGCCCGCGACAGGCTTTAAGAGGAGCACTTTTACTGTGTGCTTTCTTTTCTTTTTCTTTATTACCGTGCCCTTGGTGCTGTCGTCATAATGAACTTGAAGAAATTGGCCCAATTTTACACTCTATCGAAAAGGACAGCTTGCATTACATTGAAAGACTATTTTTATTACGAAAACTATGGTCATTGCGATAGGATGGACACAAGTACGAATGTCTCGTTCAATCTTTCATAAATTTTGTTCACCTTCAGTTGCACATGCTTTGCTTTAGCAGCGTTGCAAATAGTAGTTTTCCCGACCTAGTTAAATATGCAATGCTCTCTGTAATGTAATGTATGTAATGCCCTCCGGGCTCTTAAGGATCAATAAATGAAGTGAAATTATTGCGAATAGTATAGCACCAGAAGCGAATAGAAGTGAATTTATAATATTTTTTGTATGGTCCGCGAATAATGTACAGCCTTCTCAATATTTAATAAAATATCTTTAATTGTCTGGTGTACACAACACCGAAAGTCTGTCTGTACACGGTGCATTAGGAACTTTATGAGCATTATGCACCATTTTTGAAAGCACACAGGAAGCAATAGGATCAACTAAGCATCTTTTTAACAAACTGTAGGCTCTTCCTAGCAGACGCGATCACAGATTATCAATAAAGTTCTGGATGGCAGCCTTGTCGGCTGAATAACTACTTTCACGACTAAACTAAATATGCGTGTCGTCCGCGGCGATGGCGGAGCGAAAAAAGGTACTTTTTCTCCTCTAGGTCGGATGGTCGCGGCTGATTGAGCCCCAATTGTATCAAGTATGTTGCGATAAACGCATTCAGCATTATCCGCATGAAAGTACGCAGGTGATATTTAAAAATTTAGGAAAACTTAAAAATGATCATCCCGTTTGTCCGCTCGATTGAAGAAGTACGCTGTGTTCTCTGTGCCTATTGTCAAGTGCCGCTGCGTTGGGCAATTCATTAGGATAATTCTGAGTTGCACTCACCCCTCGCTAACACAATAAGTGTACATAGCCATTGCAGTCCGTCGATTGCATGAGAACAAAGTTGTGCCCTTTGTGGTGGATAAACATGAACATTCCATGAGACTTCACGTTGCATGGGATGAAAATAACCGAACTTGTACATCACCACTGTTAGTTGTAACGCTTTTACTTTACTGTTCCACGGAAGCTTCGCTTCAACCGCCTTCCAACATGTGTGTTGGATCTACACAATTTTTTTTTGCGTCTGTATGTGTTTGTAAAAGCATGTGTTGTTTAACCCCTAACCCATGTTTTACTATGCATATTACAAGTTTTCTAAAGAGCCAATTTTTAGCTTTATAACTCGGCCGAGGAACGGTGTAGTGTAAAACACTTTACATTGTTCTCTTAGGTAGGCTAAGAGTTATGCGGATACATGATTTGCCATTTTATGGTAACAAAACGTCGCCGTCGTGCCGCTGTCGTGCCGCCGTCGTGCAGTAGTCGTACTGTCGATATCGCGCTGTTAACTGCTTTGCTGATTATTCTTTTTTTATTTCGACTAGCATGGCAGGCCTGTGGCCAAGCTAACTTTTCCAGCTTTTACTAAGCCATAATTTCTGTCTGGATTAGGGGTGCAAACAGCCTTTCACATTTCCAAATGCAGAACCTTGAGAAGTTTTGGACTGCCTGCCTTCGTTGAATGTGTAAAAGGCCAAGGTTCCTTCTCCCTATTTTTCTCTCCCCCTCACGTGCTATCCACAAGGGGTCAATAGTTCGCTTCTGTTTCCTATTTTATGTGTGCCTGTTCACTAGGCAGTGCACGGATTGTCGGGGTTGTTCAGATGGCACGCTACAGCTGCACTCAAGGATTTTTAGCCACAGCACTCTCTTCTAAATTTTCATCACATGTGTGAAATACTCAAAAGCACCTATCATTCCACAGTTTCTGACCAGATACGGTCTGTACTGCGGAAAATTTAAGCGCAGTCTTCTGACATCGGTCTGTAGATATGCGCTTACGACACCGCATAGCAACATTCAGACAATTACGCGAATACCGTGGCTCCGGTGCTACGTCGAAAGCCACTGTTGCTTTCGCAATATGACTCAGCAAAATGGCAACCTTCAAAGCGGTTCAGACAGCCGTGCAAGTTCGCGATCGAATTGCGAAGCATACACACCACCGCACGTTCAAGCTGGCGTACCTGCTCCATGGAGCGTATACAAGCTGATCACACCATAAACAAAGGGCTACTCCGTTGCGTCGCCACCGACTTAGCTTCGAGCCTGTCGAATTCATACAAGCGCGACGACCAGTGCAGCTCTGCACATGCACCTCTTGTATAGGTCACGGCAACGAAGATGACTGCGGCGAAGCGACGTCGCGGTTACATGTGTGCCGGCTCTGTGCTTGTCGTCAACTGTTTCGGGCGAACCGAGCCCCGCAGGCGCAGTGCTTTCTTGCGCCACGTCATCGTCTCGCGTCGACAGATCTGTGCCAAGTTTTCTTCCGTTCAGCCGCGCTCTCTGCAGGAACCTCACATGTGCCGGCTGTAGAAGACGCCCCTTGCGAGCTCTCCGTTCCCAGTAGAGTTGTGGAACAAACCGACGACGCGTCATTCCTGGTCGGTGCGTCGTCGTTCTATACAGTATAGAAAACCAACCGCGGCGGCAGCGTCGCGTTCCAGAAGAGTCTCGAGAGCGTTGCCGCCTGAGCAGAGCTCCGCGAGAGCCAGGAGCGGCTCACGTGCCCTTCTCTCCGAAGAGGCGGGGTGCACACGAGTGTGTGAGCACCGGGTTTGAACCTTCCCCGCGTTCATCTTGTCGCGGTAGCCTGTCTTTTCTTATCTTGGCTCCATTCCACCCCCTCCCCTCGTACCTACACCACCCTCCCACTCCTCTTACCTTACCTCCTCTTCTGCCTCGCCCCTTCCAGACGACGGTACGACACTCATAGACGTTGTACTATAGCGGGTCCTGCTCGCGGGCAAAGCTTCTCGCTCTTCTAGCGCTTGGATCGACGTCGCAGTCGCTGCTGCGCCGGCATCCTCAAGAAACCACGCACCGGTGTTTCTTGCCTTCGTTTATCTTATCTTTTTTTTCGAACGGGCGCGGCTTCTTTCTTGAGTCATTACTATGCATGGTGCGCTCTTCGCGGATCGCGCGCGCGCCAGTGTGTTTTTCGTCCTTCCCGACGAAATGTTGTACGCCCTTCCTCCTCCTTCGCTACTGCTGCTGTCGACGCCGACGACGTCGCTCGGCCCGTTGGAGCATCGCTGGGTGATCTCCGCCACCGTCTTCGACGAACGTAACGCACGCTCTCTTCGTGACCTCTAACAGAGTTGTATCTGCTGCTGCTGCTGCTGCTCGTGTAACACTGAGGACATACCAGCGACAGGGACGCCCTTCAGCGGGGGAACTCTTTGGTTGTTGTCGCCGAAACACCGTGCCAGCTCGTTGGAGAGCGCACTACGTCACCTGTGCGCTGATCACAAGGGACGTCGTCGTCAGCGCCTCTCCCGCGGCGCGGGCCGCACTGTGAAGTGAGAGAGTTAGCAAGGAGAAGGAAGAACAGAACGGTTCTTTGCTCTTTTTATGTATATGTGCACTTCTCCCAGGTTCAGTCGTGTTGTTTCACTGCTCCTTTTCCTGCGAACGTTAGCTTCGAAGGAGAGGGGGAGAGAGCGAAAAATAAAAGGCAGCGTAGATCAGCACAACCTCGCCGACGTTGGGAAACATTGCGCGCACTGTTGGATTTTCCTCTGCCGACGATAGTAATATACGCCGCTCGCGCTATCGGCCAGGACGATCGGATCTGCGACGCCACCCACCAACGTTGCCGCTGCCGCGCTTGCTGTGGATAAGGAGTGTTCGACGTGAACGCGCGCGCGACAGCGCAACTGCTGTTGAATTCGGTCGTTCCGCACCTTTTTGCTTTTCGTTCGCGGAGCCGGCGTAGTTTACGCTCGCACGCGCGAGTGAGCGTGAGTGCCGCTACGCTGCTGCGCCGTTGCTACATCTACTAGTACTACGACGAGGACGACGCCGCCATGACATCGTCATTCGGAATGTCTCACTGTCAACATTCAACCATGTCAGCGGCCGCGCCGCAATGCCAGGTGTGAAGCTGTGAAGTGGCCGCGACGAATGTGAAGCTTGCCTTGCTGTTTCTCTCCTTTCACACATTATACAGCTTGCGGTCTGTGTGCGTTCTCCGTTAACGACGACTCCGCTGCTGTTGCTGCCTGTTTGGGGCTTGTTTTTCTTGGAGTATACGTGAAGTCTGTGACGAAGGCGACGAGACGCACTGCCCGACGTTGTGAGGGCTGTGTTGTCGCGTCTCGTAACGGTCGTTTTTACCAGGGCTGGCTAATTGGGCCGCGGCAGCACATCACCGCATGCTTTGACTGTGTGTTATGCATTACGACTTCCGTCGTCCTCGCCAAGACCGGCATCTTCACGCCGTCGCAAATTAATGACAGTGTTCCACGGTGGACCTGCGAGCTCCTCCGGCAAGGTTCGGTAATTACATCGACGCTTCCGCTTTCTTTCTTTTTTTTTTAACATCGCGAGTGCGGCCGCCTATTGGAGCGTGCGCTGGGGGCAGAAAAAAAGAGCAAGGAGGGAGAACAGGGCGGTGTGCGTGTGTGTTGATTGATGCGGCCATCCCTCAAGACCCGCCTTGGCTTGGTGTCGTAAGCTGGTGTAACGGGTACCCCGACGCACGTTGTTCTCGCGTTGATACGAATTTTCTTTTATACGTCGGTACGAGACGAAGAAGATTAGACGCCGGCGCATCTTCCTTCGGCTGCAACGAGGATCACAACACGTTGTTTCTGCTCTGCCGCAAGCATATACGCTGATCGCGGCCCATGACGTGTGTACTCGGCGCTGACTTTGAGACAAGGACTGAGCTTGCTGTTTACGCTTTTGTGTCGCGATCGCGGGTCCCAGAAGCGCCGGCGGGGTTGTCGGACTAGCCGGTCTGGTCGCGATATTCTCTGTCGGGACGGTGCGTGCCGGACATTGTCGGCCATGACAGAGCAGCGGCAGCTGAACTGGACCGTCGAGCGCAAGGCCGGTGGCACCATGACGATGCAGGCTTCCATGAGGCGCATCCAAATCCGCCGCCGGAAAGTCGGGGTGGTCCGCTTTGGTGCGACGTCAGTGGCCTCTGCCGACTACAGGTGCGTACAAATTCTTGGGCACCGTCACCTATAACGCTTGTCTGATTGCGAGCACTAGAGTCACTGGACCTAACTTTTCCCCAGGCAAGCCCCCGTCGTTTGAAGGTCTAGCTCAATATATTTTAGCGTAGTTACGTAACGGACACGAGAATACAACGTGGACGTCACGAGATATGTGCTAAATTAAAATTAAAATTCTGAGGTATTACACGCCAAAACCACGTTCTGAGTGCGGGGAACACCGCATAATGGAAGGCTGCGGATTACTGTTGATCACCTGGGGTATCTTAACGTGCACCGGAATCTAAGTGCACGTGCGCCCTTGGATTTCGCCCCCACTCTAATGCGTCTACCGCTGCGTGAATCCAACGCGCGAGCTCGATCTCAGTGGCGCCGCGTCATAGCCAAAGGCTACCGCGGAAGGCAGGAAAATTTAAGCCAGCAGTGTGCGTTATTACATTGCGTAACAGCCTACGGCCGCCGTTAGTACAGCGCTCGTGACGTCGGTCTCGTGTTCGCCGTCTCTTTGCCCCACTGGCGTATCATTGCGGCATCGGCAGCCGCGATGGTTTAAAGTTGGATTGATGTAGCGAAATCTCAGAAATATACTCGCAAAGTTTTGGAACATCAACTCGGTTTCTATATTGCTCGTCCTCGATCTGATAAAACAGCTTGTTCAGAGTGTATCAACTAGAGGGATGTCGTCCGAGTCACGCAGACTCGGCAGCATGTCCATGTTTCTTCTGAGCTGCTGGCCCTTATAAGCTGCTCCTAAGTTGCTGGATCTGGCATTTTGATATTGTAACCAATAATATTAAGACGCGTATTAGTCGGAAGAACTACTTGTCTTTGCCGACAATTCATGTTTCATTATCGTGTAAGTGGTCTATTCGTGCATTCTTCTACAACCTTCCTTTCGGGTAAGCCAGACTGAAATTAAAGGAAAAGACGAAACGATGCTTTACTTTGGCACTACATTAACAGAAAGCGTTACCAGGTTGACAGTATCGGCATGTTGGTAATCCAGAAGAACATTAAGAAGTGTGAAGTGGGATACGGGCGAAAAAGAAACACACGTCTACACACACACACACACATCTGTGTGTATATGTGCCTTCTTCGTGCGTGTGTAGTTCGCGCTTTCTTAATGCTCTTAAGGCAGCTTTGCCTCACAGATAGTCCCCAAAGTACATAGTAACTGAAAGATAATTTGCGTCTAATTGCATTACGTCTGTTGCATATAGAAGGAAAAGTTAAGATCTACCCGCTCAAGGGAGCAGATTTGTTCTTGACATCCTTAATTAATTTACAATAATGAGAATTTCACTCAAGCTGCAAACTCGTTCATCAAATTTGTTTGGTTCAGATTATCTAACAGGCGCTTTTTACAGAACCGCGATAAGTTTTTTTTTTTCGGTGTTTAATCTCTTACACTCCGTGCTTAATTTTTTTTTTTTTTTTTCTGTGGCTTACAGATATTTGGCAATTTTTGCTCGGAAGTTGACACCTAGGTCGCTGCAGTTGGTGAAATACTTCGTTTTCTTTTCAATGCGACACATTTTGTTCATACTGGTCCGGCAGTTCTTTGATAAGAATATTTCGGGGTTTCACGCGTGTTTAAATTGGAAAATCGATGTTGGCCCGCGAGTAAGGCCTCCTCTTAATGCCACTAGAACTTGAAAGGTTGGATTCAGGCGGGAATAAGCTAAAGTCGAAAACAAGGGTTTAACAGCCTGCTCTATTTCCTGCGCGAAGGTCGTGACTTTCATGCGCACAAGCATCGACGTGTCTCTCTCTTGGCAAAATCAGGAGCCTCTACGATAGCCGTGGCCGAAAAAACCATTTATGTTTCCTGCTGTAGTCTGACAGTGAAATTAACGACTCTTCGGAAATGGGACTTGCGGTCGTGATGCAGAAATTATTTATTGAAAGCAAAAGTAGGAGCATGCTCTTTCCAATATGCAATTTTTCTATAGCGCCAGCTAGCTTCGTGCAACACGCAAACCTGCACGCAAGGAGATCGCTGCGGCAATGCGACACATGAACGCATAAGCTAGTGATAAACGTAATGATTGCATGAACATGCTGATTTACGTAATACGTAAATTCGTAAAAACTTTACGTGAGAATTGCCTAACCTCGAGTAAACACGCATTGGCAAACGAGGGAGGTGGGGGGGGGGGGAGGTTGAACGATGAGCTGGAGATAGAGAGAGTAGAGCACAGTTACACGATTACATCCGGTCGCGATCACCGCACACTGTACCACAGCGCATCATTGCGTGCCGCACATTAGACACCAATTAAGGCTAATACTGTTGGCACAGGCGGCCTGCTGTCCTTAAAGTGGCCTGCAGCCAAAGGCATGCAGCACAAAGGCACGCAGCCCGCTGCGACGCAAGTACAGCAGCAATGGATTCGCGCACTTATCCGTTATCCAATGGATAAAATCATTTCGGAAATGAATGTCTTTTAAACCGCAGTTTCTATGCAATGCCTTAAACCGCGGTTGTAGCAATGCCTTCGCCCTCTGCTGCCATGTCTTAAAAGGTCGGCAATCTAAAATGGCTTCTTCTGACAATGGTCTGTGATCAACGTGAGCCACCACAGTCGCGAGCGATCCTCTGCACACTGTCGCTGCTCGTTTTAGATATCCTATATCTGCACTAGGGCTTACCGGCGTTCAACATTTCCCGTGAAAACTTGTTCATTTCCGGTTTTCCCAGAACTAAATCCGCCCTGCCCTCTCCTTATCTCTCTAAGTGATTATGCTTTTCTGTTTCCGGCAGTTGATTAGTGGCTGATCCCATAGGCACGGAGCAGCTACAGAATAGCATCAGCTGTTGACGAGGCCGATTCAAAACGACTTGTTGCCGGGCAACTTGGGGCGGTCTAGGGTACATTCTTAGAACGGTGCGAAAGAGGGCAAAGAGGACACAAGCTTTTCTGTGTGTCGTTGTCGCTGTGTGGTGTCTGTTTTAGTTCTGTTAGGAGAGAGAGAACGGACAAGGAGAGAACGCCCCTGAAATCAATTTTGCGAGTGCGATGCCCACGCAAAGCCGAGGCAACCCATTCTCCGCGTTTGCACATTTGTCTGCCGCAGGTGCAACATCTCACAGGCTCTGTCGGGTTGCAACTATACGACGCACAAACACACAGCAACAGGTTTGACAGCAGCTGCGGTGCATGGGATGATCCAAATTCCAGCTCTTAGTGTGCACCCGGGGAAAATAGAACGAAACGGAGCGGGCTTGTAAAGGCTACATGCCGTTCGTTTTCTCGCTTTGCCTAGCTGTACAGCTGCGCGCATTGTGCGACTTTGCTGACGCCCAGGCCAATAGCTGCGACATTTCGTCGCTTATATTAAATATGATAGAAACCGTGGTTTAAAAGACATTCATTTCCGAAATGACTTTGACCATTGGATAACGGACAAGTGCGCGAATCCATTGCAGCTGTACCTGCATCGCAGCGGGCTGCATGCCTTTGTTTTACGCCCGCTGCTAAATATTTTGTGCTGCGGCAAGTCCACCGAATATTAAAAAAAAAAAGAAGTGAGGAATTGAGTCACGTATAATGTGGATGGCTACTTCTTGTCACGCAATAGTAATAATAACAATTAGCTAACTGTGCTATAGATTTTCCAGACGTGCGATGTTTCTTATCTTAATATATAAGTAGTTTTTTTTTTCTTATTCTAATTCCTCGTTCTCCTTCTCTTCTGTTCCGTGTACTCGCTGATAATCATGCGAGAGAGGGTGAGGAGCTGCCGTCACGGCGAATTGTAATTTAAATCATATTTCTGAATTCGAATTCAAAAGCGTGCGTATTTTCCGATTTGTCGTTCGCAGTGCCGGTCAGGTCATTGCTGTGCCAGTATTTGCTTACTTCTTTTATTTTACTCGCTACAATATCAAGACATCTGCAGTTTCACGCTCTCACTTCTAAGCTGTTGCTCAAACAAAGGTGAAAATGCGCCACTCGAACTGTGGTCCGCGAAACACTACGGGTGCCCTGCAATGTTGTGGAAGCACCCGCGATCAGCGTTGCGAGCGTCATCTGTAAAGAGGACCAATGAGCGCATCCGCCCACACATTTGCAATGACCTGTGTGCGCCGTTGTGCATTCTCCGCATTGACCCATGTGACATCGAATAAAAAAAGATATAAAGGAGCGATTCGGGTTGATGCTAAGCCAAGTTT
Organism: Dermacentor variabilis; assembly: GCF_050947875.1. NCBI lineage: Eukaryota > Metazoa > Arthropoda > Arachnida > Ixodida > Ixodidae > Dermacentor > Dermacentor variabilis. The sequence goes on along the minus strand of NC_134577.1, from coordinate 9,919,461 downwards.
ACGACTTCGACTGTCTTCACTCGAGTAAGACATCAACACAGTGATATTTAGTCGTGTGACACAGCTTTATTCTTTGATCGCACACTGCGAGAGGCTTGTGAGGTGCATAAACAGCAATATCGTGAACTATAACTTGATTTTAGTTACTATGGTTTGAGCTTAGCGTGTGAAAAAAAAAATTATCGAGGGTTTAATTGAGAATTTGTGAGTGATTGAAAACGTTCCTGGCAACTAAATGTTTAAACGCCACCGATGAAGAGAAATGCAGACGCCTACTGACCGTCGTTTCTCGCTGATTTTTTCTTTCATTGTTTTCTTTCTTTTCTTTCTTTTCTGCGCCTATTATGGGATGTCTAGTGAGAAAAATTGATCGCCCTGGAATGTTTGTCCGCAAGTGCTATGGCGTTAAAGGAGGGGAGACATCAACAGTTCACATTAACAGATCACGATCTGCGGCTCCTGTACACATATTCAGGTCACAGAAAACATATCGGGCCGTAATTTGTGCATGTTTTATTCAAACGCCGTCCGACTGGGCTCGACGCCGTCGCGTGCGGAATGCGGTACGCTCTCAGGCAGTGGTGGAATAACAAAGGCGGACAAATTCGCGTCGGCCGGTGTACCAGGAAAGCAGCGTCGCTCGGCGTACATTCTGGAGGCAAAAATCAGTGGCGAAAGGCCTCACTTTACGGCTTTCGGGGCAACGAAGAAGACCACGAAGAGAACTGGTAGGGCTACGTTCGCTTCATTCTATCTTTTCTTTTATTTTTTATTATTATTTTTTATGAATCTCGGGGAAATCTACGGAGCCGATCTTATTGGTCTATACGGGATGGGGAGATCGAGCGATATACAGACTGTTGGTGAGAGCCGTACTCTTCCTTTAATGGGCCGTTCTAAGCTCGCGGTGTTGAAACAACTCAGCGCGTTTCATTTCGCGGTGGGGGCGTTACAGTATGACCCGCGACCTGTCGACGCGTTAATTTCTCTGCTCGTACGCTTAGGTACTACGGATGAGCGCATTTAAAGGAGCAGCAACCTGCTTTAGACGTAGTTAAAAGCCTCCGGTAGCGGCATTTTCCTTTCTTTGGCTCTTCGCCTTATGAAACCCACTCATAGATGCCTTGATAAAGGAGCTAACCTCGAGCGAATAGAAGAGGTCGCCACATCTTTTTTCCGGGTCGATAGAGACAGAGAGAGTTGATCCCATGCAAAAAAAAAAAAAAAAAAAAGGGTTTCACGTGCCAAAACCACGATCTGATTATGAGGCACGCCGTGCACTTAAAAAAAAAAAATCGAAACGACCTGCTTTATACCATCGCTGTTTTCTTCTTATCTGCGTATATTGCGTTTTTTCGAGCACAGATTGCCTTGCTATGACTCTCAAGAGATAAGCGTACTTTTGAACATTCCTCGCGAAGAACAAGCCCTACATCAGAAATAAACTTCCTCTTTACTCACGTGTGTCGCGAAGCAGCGCTATTGGTCGCATATTCAAGATGGAGTGAAGTTTTGACGTCAACGGGCTTTGCAGACGCTATTGCCAGACTGAATCTGTTTCTCCGTGTTTTTTTCTTTTCTCACGTGCTCTTTACCACTGGCATGCTATGATGTACAAGGTGTTCTATTTTTCAGCTGTTGTCAAACTCGAAACACTTCAAAATTCCTGTAGCGATCGATGGAGTTGTTTTCGTATTACATCGGCAAATACCGCGGCGAAGATATCGCGTCCTGGTACACCGTGCTTGCGGAATCCCGCCGAACACAGAAAACACATTTGTGCGCTCGGAGCGTCGAACAGATACCGCAGATTGCCGCGTTCTGTTCTGTTTTTTTACACCTGAGGTGGATGTCGCAGAACGCGGCCAGCTTCTGGCCCGGCTAGCGCTATCATTTCGGTCTGTGGCATCACAGTAAGGAAAATAAATCACTTTTAAACAACTCCTTTAGTCAGAGTCGTCAGTGTCCCAGCGCTGCCAGTCGTTGGGAAGTTAGGGTGGGATCTTCAAATGACTCAGCGATTTAGGGAGAGAAGAGAGTGCAGTGAGGCATTCCCAGTAAGTATGCAGCGCGTATTTTGAAAACGTCAGAAGAGGCGTTTTGTACGTCGAGTCAACTGTGAATCGTGGTTTATTTATGGCATGGTAGTACAGTGATAGCACACGGGACCGGAAGTTTATTGAAGTCGCAGGCTTACTGCTGCCAAGTCACGTGCAAAACAATCTACAGCATTTAATTAACTGGTTCACAAAATATTTGCTTCTGATAGATCCGATATCGTTCTAGTGACCAGAGCAGTAATAAGCATATGGTAGGGCATTACTAAGCTAATTCAAAGAAGCTGACACCACGCTAGAACTAATGTGAACCAAACAGCTCATCAAGATTGTTGTCTCAAGTATGCAAACACGAATTGTGGTTTGGGTCACTTTTTCCCTATTTTGGTGACTTTCAACAGTTAAAAGCCTTGATAACAGTGAACCGGAACTTTCTTTAGCTTCATGTCATGTGTGCATAGACAGACATACACGTCTACTCATTTACAAAGAGTCGGAAAACATTAGCATATTGTAAAAGCACACAAGTAAAGTATTCGATTTTAACCAATCGTACGCTACAATGGGCGGCAATTTGGAAACAAAAAAGATCATTCTAGTTCTCTCCACAAAGACAGTGAGTTGAAATAATATATCAGATCATAAAACTGCGTTTTGTCCGTAAATACCACAACACACAAATGTCGAAATAAGTCAAGCAATTTTCGGCGTTTTCGCAACATGTTGGCTAACACAGTCTGCAAACAACTTGTTGCCGGTGGCCTGATTAATAGAAAATTGCATTTGATTCTAAAACACATTTCTTAGCTAAATATTTACCCATAAAACTTGAACATATTAACAAATAATCTATAAATAGTTTTCAGATTTCTTTTAATTCTTAAATTAACAAAATACTTAACCCGGCTGCCCTTCTGGCTCCTTCCTAGGCAAATTGGGATCGTGTACATGAAAATACCGAGTTTCTCGATGTCACAATGACGTCAGCGTAGACCTGATTTGGCACGAAGTCCAAAAAAGGGAACATGTTAGATCCTTAATTCGTCTACTAAAGAAGCAATTCTTCTCCGCTGAAGAAACGCAGAAATATTACCCTAAGCGCGATCTGCCTGTCCACACCACATAGTTTGCATTATTCTGTCATCATAATCGTAGTCATCATTATCATCCACTCCAGGACGAAGGCATTCCCCGGCGATGTCTATATTTCGCTTTCGCGTCCCTTTAATGGTCGCAGTCGTCCGGTGAATTTTGGCTATAGCGCTTCCCGTCCCGTGGCATCCTACGCCGTCGGCGCGTGAGCACTTTGTATTGGACGAGAGAATAGGATAACTTTCATAGGATAACCCTCGTGTAATGTCTCAACAAGAGACCTTTGATGAAATAAATAAATAAAAATAAACAAACATAAGAGGCAGTCGAATCGCAGCTCTACCTGGCCACTTTCTTTAGAAATCCACGCGTTCCTACAGCATGTTCTCGCTGAGAGGACCATAAAACGTGCCTGGCGTCGTAACTGTGGTGAAGAAATTCCAACCTTCCGTGCCAAGTGGTGGGAGACACAACGCGTCGCGTTGCACCACCAACGCCGACCGACGCCTCTAACTGGGCTTTTCACTGATCGCAGTGGGTAAATTGAGGGCACTGCGACTTCGGGGATGTGAGCGCTTCCGCAGAAGAAGTGCTGCTGGAATGTCCGCTTCCACACTCTGGCATTCCCCTCGTGTTGCTGAATATCAAAAAGCGCATCAATCTCTCCCCGCTAGGCTGGCCATTTTTGTCCGGTATGAAGAGTACTCTGCGAGATGTAGCGGCTTACGTTTTCCTCCACCATTGTATATAGTTCAAGGAATTCATTCATTCATTCATTCATTCGGTTTGAAAAAAGCCTAAATATGGATGGGTTAGTGCGTGTCAGAAGAGCTAGGGATCTGGATCTGGCAGCAGGAAATTAATTATGTGTGATGGGGAAAGAACCCCAGCTTCCTGTGCGTACCGCGGTATCGCCAGCTTTACTTCCGTGGTATTTTTTGCGTCTGGGTGGGATCTGGAAAGGACGATGCCCTACAGGCCCCTACAGCGTCCACCTGTGCTGCTCCACGAAGGCTCGGCAGTCCGAGGAAAGGGGAAAAGCTGCGCTTTAATCTGTCCCACATATCCCCAACTTATTTCGTCAGTTCATTGGAGCCACGAATGGGAGTCAAATACTGCGTCCGTAACCGTTCTTAAAATCGGCCTGTGTGACAGGAAAAGTGCGCTAACGTCGATTTTGCTTTTGTACATATGAACTGTTCGCTGTGAGGGATAAAATTAGCTCTGACTCTCACAGTTCAGACGTGAAACGATGAAATGCTCTCCATGCGAAGTCGTTGATGCAATCTAAATTATTCTTATTCAGTTTAACGGCGAAATAACTGCTACAGACTATTTCTGTTAGATTTGCGGTCTATGATATGGATTAGCTTTTTCGGAAAGAAAAAAGAAATAAATAAACTTTAATATGTTAGCACGCCAGACTTCTCGCAAGTTTTTCCGCGTTTGATCAGATTCTGAGAGAAAGTTCAGCAGCTAGTCTGCTGTCTCTGTCAGCTGTATCACATTTTCACATGAGGCACTATTTTCTGGGGAGCGTCATATTCCTGGAACTACAAGTTTCTCAGCTTTCTGACGTGGAAGTCTCCCTGAAAGTCGTCTTGCAACATCTTCTTAGGCCTACCTCTCTTCCCGTTGCCACCAGAGTCATATCTAGGCGAAGGGTACTAAGACGAGGACATGCACGTAGACAGACACGCACATAACACACACACGTGTGTCGTCGTTATTGTGCCTTTTACTTAGATATGCAAAGCCAACATGGTAAAATTTTAATCCTAACACCAGACTCAGTCATCATTTCCTTCTTGCCGATGAAGCTTACTTCTCTTCTAACGATATCTGCCGAACTATTCTCAGTATTATGTACACCCTACGTCCACCTAAGCATTCCGTCGTGCTTCCGTAATCACCTGAATGCTAGAATTGTTGTTAGTAAGCGTTTAGGGGGATATTTGTGATCGCTTCTGTTCCGTATAACATTTCTAACATTTCTGATGACGTCGTTCTTGTGAGCCTTTTCTGTTAAATCTAATAACAGCACAAGAGACAGGACAGGCAGAAATTAACGGACGAAGTGCTGCCTTTTGTCTGCCCTGCATCTTGCGCTGTTATTCGATTTAACTTCATCATGTACGAACTAGCCAAAGTTAGCATTCTGCTGCTTTTCTATTAGCTTGCATGTTCTTGTAGCAGAAAGCTCCTGAAGCATCCAAATGGTATATTTCTACAGATAGTGTGATTAACAAACACCGCTTTATTTATTTAATTTCTTTTTGTTTCTTTTCGTCGTCGTTTTTTCTTACAAGCGACTTCACCGCACGACATTAATGACTAATGTAGGCGTGTCCTCCGGTTTAACTTCGGAATCATTAAAGTATCCAGAAGCTCCACCACAATGGTGACATCCTTATGTGAATACTTGTGTCTTAATGTGTGCAGATGTTCAGCGACGAGAATGAATATTCAAGTCAGTCTGTGGGGGGCAAACCTGAAACGTGACCACGCGTCGCACTATTGCGGAACGAACTTCCGCACCCGATGCAGCGTCACAGCGACGTCATCCAGCCGTGACGTAATTATACACCTCATGCCTGTTCGACGCTTCCATACCGTTACGAAACGCGGACGATACCGTATCCGGAAAGTGGCGCCCCCCCTCCCCTCTTCCTTTCTTTCACTGAATGTCTTTCTAGAAACCGGTCGCGTTGCGACTGATGACACTTTCGAGCCACGGTCACACAGTACGCCACGGCACGCGCATGCGCGTTGCGCAAAGTGTGCTACCTTTCCTCCATCGTTGTCGGTCGCCGGTCCGGCGCCTGTGACGGCTTTTATGTGTCTGGAAAAGCGACTGGCGCTTTCCTCACTGCGAGTCTTTCGCTGCTGCCCCGCGGACGACAACGCATTTATTGGCAGTGAGCGATAACGCATTTATTTGCGAATTGCCGGCGCAGGTTGCGAATTTTAATGACGTTATACTGCGCTTTATTGGAACCTGATTTCTAATTCATGGAATTGCCAGTATCTCTCCAACTTACGTCTCTCATTGATATGCACTTGCGGAAGAGCCCACCTGCAAGCAGCACCCCGCAATCGTGTACGCATACATGGGCAATAATCGCGGAGCGTCGTCAACGCTATTTGTCGTTTTGCAACCAAGCAAGATGCGTTATTACGTCAGGTACTCAGGACTGACATCATGATGAAGGCTCGGTAGTCGTCGAACGGTCTCTGTTTATATTTCTGTGGAGTCGTGCGCTTTCGTATCTTCGTGTGTGCCGCTCTTCTTGTTATTATTCCGTTGTTGTTATTCCTTTTTTCTCAAGACAGCGATGAACCATGCGAAGCGCCGAAGACCGTGAACCGTGTGAGACGCAAAGGAAAGGCAAGGACGTTATAACATGCAAGTTTCCAGTTTGCAACCCTACACGTGGGAGTGGACAAAATGGTTAGAATGATAGGATAAGAATGCAGCGCAGTAAGTAGGCTTAAGTGATTAACAATGGTCGAACAAAGAAAGTCACTGGAGCAAAAGTTTCGATAAAATGACTTGCCTCTAGTGCCTAAGACAAGTCCCCTTTGTAGCAACACTAGCAATATAATCCGAATAGCTAACCAATATCAGCTAGTGTGTCACATTAACAAAAACATATATGCATATATACGTACAGATTTTTTCCCGCGATTTGATCTTTGCCATTTGCTGTGCTGTGGCGGTAACGAAAAACGACTGCATTGAGCTTTGGGTAAATGAAACTCTGTACGTACTAAAATGGCTTCATTTCTTTCACTTGGTATTACTTTATCCGATTACAGTACTAAAGGCACAACCATTCATTGTTGACGGAATGCTGGACATGCCGCTTGTTCTTTCAGCAATTACGAAAACATTTTTTTTTTCTTGCAATGCGCGTCGCCGACAAATTTGTGGGCGTTCCTTGAGCTGGTTCTTAAAACAAATTTTTAACAAACTCAACATGCATCAATAATATAACTTGATTTTAATTACACTGTAATATGAGGACTCACTATAAAGGGCTCCATGCATCACTCTACTACATTGGCTCTCTTGGATGAAACCTCCAGCGGCTCGGGATAAATAAAGTTTTGCAGCATTGAGCCACACAATCATAACCATAATTCGTGACGTGCAATGTAAAATGTGTTATGACCGATAGGACGAGTGCGGCAGTGTATACAGGCGTGTCTTTGGTGGCGCCTGAGCGGTGATCTCTGGCACCTTTGCAGTTGTTGCCGAGTGTGCTGGCATTGCTCACACGAGGAGCAGCGGTGGCACATTTATGAGTCCGGTGACGCCACCAGCCAAGCGAATGCGCGCGGATATCATAGGAAAGCCCTGAACGAGCAGGCGTAATTTTTCTTCTATGGGTAGCTTTGTACGGATCAGTGCTTCTCAGGGGGTTGCAGTTGTAATCTATAACGGTGCAGCATTTTCCGGGGGCACGGACTACACGAATGGCGGCCGCTGCGGTTGCTAAACAGGTTTTCCCTGCTGCGTTCTCCTTCTCGTGGCACACAGACTGCTTTCCCACCGTTTTGGAAAGCAAAAAAATCCGACGCGTGCACCTTTTCTTTCGCCCCGTAGAAAACACATGTGCAGTTGAACCAAATGCAACCACTACGAGTGTGCTGCAGCTTCGATATTGACCTCGGTTTTGAAGATTACGCCACAAATGTGCATGGATCGGCGGCTCTCTTGTTTGTGCATTCGGCTGGGGCTGCATCCCACAGCGTTTTGATTTAGTCAAACGTGGCTACACCAGATGACGCCACTATGACGCCGCGGCTAAAGCGTGGGAGGTGTAGCTAAAGCTCCTTGAGTGACGCGCCTTTGGCGAACTGGCCGGTGAAAGGCGTCATGGAGGGGCTTTAGTTGTGGCAGCGCCTACTTGCGTTTCGACGTGCTTGCCACTCGTACTACTAGGTTATTGCGTGTCTTATCGGTCCTGATAATTGCGAGAGAGATTCCTGGATCAATGAGTGTGTAAATGAATGTTGTAAAACATTTATTTGGAGAAGGGTGTATCGATGGCCTGGTGTACAAAGATTCGTGGATAAAAAGTAGGTTCTTTTTTTCTTCCGAGTTAACTTTATCGTCTTAAACAAAATAAATCGGGGGTTTCCCCTGTCAGAACCACGATTTGATTGTGGGAGCCGTCGCAGTGAGAGACTCCGGATTAATTTTGACAACTTGGGGTTCTTTAACATACACCAAATGCACGGTACTCGAACGTTCATGCATTTCACCTCCATATAAATGCGGCCGCCACGAACGCGATTCGATCCCTCGCCTTCGAGCTTAGTAGAGTAACGCCATAGCCACTGCGTGACCACGGGGGCTAAGTTAGTCTTCTGAAACTGACTTGTGTAAACGTCGTGGTCAGTCGCACTAACATAGATGCAACACTGCACACAAGAAGTAGCGCCAAAAGCTGCTATCATAAAGTGGCAATGGCGAGGAATATCTTATTTATTGGCAGTAGTTACGTGCATTTCTAGAAGGCTGAACAGTTCATTCTTCCCGTGAACGGAAGCTTCATAGGCCGCAAGTAGCAATAACGAAATACAGGTGCCAACGATGACACTCCTCCAATTTTGACACTCCTCCTGCGTACTTAATTGTTTATTGGCGCATTCTGATGCATGTACGATGATGATGTTGCGTTGATGGAAGGATTACGAAGCATTTTAATTGTGAAATAATGAACTGGCGTGTGATGAGTGTTTGGAGCACTAAAGCGCTCCAAGTACAAGGAAATCTTTTGGTGTCTGTGACGCCACGCTTACGTACTAGCTGCGTTTAGGGAACCGAAATCAAGGAAGGGAAGTTTTCTGTGCTGGTATTCCATTTTCTCACTGCAAGAGCGGAAATAGAGCAGATCCAACTAGATATGGCCCTAAAACGTGCCGATTGATTGGTTGATTTATTTATTTATTTATTTATTTATTTATTTATTTATTTATTTATTTATTTATTTATTTATTTATTGTGTTACTGAGGGATTGCCGCCGTCGACGACAATGACAGCGACTCGAGACACCTGTGACTCCCCGTGCAGTGCACTCACAGCATACCCAAAGCACCACATGACAACGTGTTGCCCGCGAGGGCGGCTTCGGGAAGGATCCGTTTGGAGAATAAAGTTGATATCTCTCTGTCGCTGTGAAACTTTCTTTTATTTTATTATTTATTTACGATAGCCACTGAGCTGAAGGCATCGTGGAGAAGAATGGTTCAAAATTTATTACATGGTAAACAACAGCGACAACGCAGTGAAATCGAAACAACGTAGTACACAAGCTTCTGGTTACACAATAGTAGCTTGTCCTTACAAGAAATAAGTACAAAGGTAAATGCAGGCTTAGGTCATTGAGAGTGGTGCGACAAGCAATCTCGCTGGAGCCAAAGTATCGACAAAATGACTTGCCTAGTTCCTAATGCAAGTCCCTTTGGTAATCGATACTTTCATTCATTCTAGCAATATAATCTGAATAGCTAACCAATATTAGATAGTGTGTCACATGAACAAAAACATACAAGAGTACCTGGTTATATAATGTTAGTTATATTCTCACGAGAAAACGTGTTGTCTTCATTGGCTGCAAAAGAAAGACTGAAAAGTCTGTGTAATATGGCTCAGTCCTAAACTTGTGACGATGGTCAACACTGTAAAATATATAATCTGGTCTTGTGAATGAGTGGTCATATAATGTAGAATTATGATAAAGCCTGCGGAGGAGCGCTAAACGTGCAGTATTACGACGCAATGACAGCGGAGGAATGCCGAGATTGCTCTTTGGGTGATGTAATGCTCGCGGTGCTGCTTCATTAGACAAGACAAAATGAACCGAGCGATGTTGAACAAATTTTAAAGAATTTAAATAAGTCAAGATGTCCGGGATTCCACACAGAGGTAGCATATTCTATCTGAGAATGTAATGAAGTTTTGTAAACATTATAGATCCTATGGCTTGATGGAAAAGTGTTGGAGCTTCTTGTAACATGCCGTTAGCGCTTTTTATAGGTTGCTCTATGTGAATTGACCGTAAGAGGTTTGAAGTTACACCCAGAACAAATATCGTGGGACATTCGAGCAGGAAGGCCGCTGCTATGTTTCATCCGCGACGGCGCATGCCAGTACCTCCTTGCGGTGGTTGCAATCAACACGAACTCGCGGGCGCACGCGGCCTGAAGCTATATCGTTACTCTCGCCGCACAGCGACATCGCGGGTTCCCAGCGTTCTCCGCTTCGTGCCGCTGCGTTCGCCAGCCGCCACAGGCCGTGGCTGCGCCTGCTGTCCCATCAACTTGCCACTTGGTATCCGAGTCGCGTCGGCATGCGGCGACGCGCGTAGGCAGCGGTGCCGTAAGCCGTGACGTCGCCACAGCTCTCCCTCGGCGAGTTCCTGTTGTGCGCCGTGCAGCGTGGAGCGGGCGCCTGACGACGTGGGTGCGCGGATGATGAGACTTGTCCTCCCTTTCTTGGTCTTTATTCTGAAAGGAAATTCTTCCAAATAAGATTTCATTGCGGGGGAAATGATTTGTTCATTTTGGGTGTGGATCTTGCGTTTATGGTTTGCCGTTTCCTGGCTTAGCTGGGGTTTTTATTCATTATTAGGGAGTTTTAGAATAGGGGCCCCAATAGTTTGGGGCCCCAAAGAGCTTTGCGGGTGTTAGCGTTGGGGCACGTAGGAGTGAAGAGTTTTAGAATAGGGTTTGACGTTTGCGGATAGCGTTTTGCCCTGACAGCGCCACTACGGCGTCAAAGAAAAACTATTAGAAATAATTAGATAAAATATACCATTTTATAATTAGAATAGTAATTTTTACTTGCGTGTATTCGCGTTTAAGTACAATTTAGAGGTTATTCTCTGTAAGCAGCAAACAATTAGCTGCGCTTAGTTTTGAGCAAACCAACTTTACTAGCCTTCACCAGCCAAGCTTAGCCGTGTTAGGCCTACGAGCCATAAAATCCACAATCGAATTCAAAATCAGCGGCGTCTAATGAGTCAATCTTCATAACACACGCTAGTTGAGAGAAAGCGATAACCACACTCACTTCTCCTAGCATGCGAACTTCACGCGTTACCGCGAATCGAACCCAGTTTTGTGCTAGGTTAGAGCCGTCGCTTCGATGGGTGCCGCCATGTTTGCCGACGCAAAGCTTTTGGGGCCGCTATTTGGGCTCCCGCTAAATCGGTGAAATAGCGTTCCCAACGCAAAACCCAAACGGAGTTTGCGTCTTGCGCATGCGCAGTGGCTTCGACGCTATTTCTTTGGGGCCTCAAAACGTTTGGGGCCCCTATTCTAAAACTCTCTATTGTGTCGTTTGTGCTCGATCTTCTCTTCATAGTTTTGTGACCAGACGACCGTAAAGAGTTGTATTTTTGTAGTCTCTATGACATCGAGCGCGACGTTCTTCGGAGTGTGTTGAACCGATTAGACAACAAATCATTTTCAGAGACTAAGATTCTCGGACCACGGCCCCACACGTCGCAGGCTTGCAAAGCGATTCGAGCATTCCTACGAATCATGAAATCTACTGGCCTTAGTGACCGCTTATAGGCGTGAAGTGATGGACAGCCACACCTGTTTACACTGAGAGTACCTTCTTCTCTACCTATCCTTTCTTTCTTTCTTTTCGTCCCTCAAACCCCTCCCCCCTGTAGGGTAGCAAACCGGGCGTGCGTCTCGTTGATCTCCCTACCTTTCTTGCCTTCTTTTCCTTCTTCCTCGTTGCAGTTTGTGGTTTCGATCTTTATTGTTGTTGCTGCTGCTGTTGTTCAGCCTGTACAGCTATGTCACACATCAACTGATATGCGGAACAAAAGAGCTCCTTGTGGGACGCTGTGGCGGACAGGAGGAGCAAGAAAAAGAGAGGGAAAGGCAAGGTGAAACGGGCTAAATGCCACCTTGCTGCCCTGTGTTAAGGAAAGTGCTGAAGGAAATGGAAAGGTGATAGAAGGAGAGACAAAATCATTGAAAAAAAGAAAGAAATGATGCGGGGTTGATAGCATGAAAGTCTATTGCTTTGAGTAATATTTTGAAAGACCGGCACTTGAACTTCTTTTGAGCAGGGGATGAGATGAGTTACGTTTAGTAGTGAGCAACTCTTTCAGTGGCGAAGGGCCGCATTAAAGCCTGCATCCATAACATGCCTTTCCTCACTGCATGGAGTTGCCGATTTGCAGTCATTATGGTAGCGACGTATAGAAAATAATGTTGCCCAGTACGCCCATAGTCTTTCACGATTCTATTTTAGCAAAATTAAGTACTGAAGCATCCACATTACATCTGATCTGTGAGGACGAATTAGAAAGTCTTTGTCTCTATTCTTTTAGCCAAATTACGGCTGTAGATGCGAAGTCAACACATCCATTTCTAGCGGTGAACCATTCTTCGACCGGCCTGGCCTTATCTTTCGGTAGCTCCGTAGCAAGGCGCTGCTATCGGTTGTTGAAGATGGCGGTTGCGCTTCACACGTCCACGGCGTACGAGCAATGAAGTGTGATTCGTTTTCTGTGGAGCAAGGGGACTAATACCCGTCGAAATGCACAGGGGAATGACGACTACGTATGAAGAAAGGTGTCTCGTGTTGAGAATTGCGTGGTGGTGGAGTTGTGAGCTCGCAAAAGGCCGTGAGGACTTGCATGACAATGAGCGTTCAGAGAGGCCGCGTGCACCGCTGACTGACGACATGGACACCTCAAATTTAGTGCTGCGATGGGACGAATGGTCTGAACCGGTGTGGTGACTGTGTGGAAAAATCGTTTAAGGCGCGTAGAATAGCACGTATATTTGTATTTACCTGTATGTACCTAATTATGGCTGCTTAAAAATAGGGGCAAACACTTTCTGATTCGCCCTCGTAAATTGGAGGCTTCATACAGATTACACAATCAATAACGCTAACAAAACGATAGGCTACCTGCGACGTAAATTTTCTCGCGCACCGTCTTCTTTGAAATACATTCTTTATAAAACATTAATTCGTTCTAAACAAGAATACTCAACAGCAGTGTGGGATCCTAGCCAAGCTAGACTACTTGATTACTTCCTGGAACGTGTTCAGAATAACTCTGTTCGTTTCGTTTTCTCCAACTTCCAACTTTAACCGAGAAGCAAGCATAACAGCTATGAAAACTAATTCGAATCTCCCTTCGTTGACTTTATGACGAAAGTTTTGTCAGTTCACTCTGTTCAACAAGTTAAATTATCATTCCACCTTGCACAATAACTTCTTCCATAGGGCTAATTACCTATCGCGTCTCATGGATCATCCCCACAAAGTAGCCATCCTCTTACTCAGAACAGCATCTTTTCTACACGAATTTGTTTCCCGCATTTCTAAAGAATGGAACGATCTTCCTAATGAAATCGTATCTGTTACTGACCTCAATAACTTTCGCAAATTTTTGGTTGGTATTGCATGAACACTGATAGTTTTGTACTTCGTATTTACTAATGATTTTATTGTTTGTTTCTTAGGTGACATATGTATACATAGGAGCAGTCTTTAATGTACAGGCATTTTTCATATTGTTTGCTTTAGTTTTCTTTCTGCCCAGTCCCCTTCGCAATGCACGCACGGCCCTGAGGGTAAAGTGAGTCAGTAAAGTAAGTAGAAGTATGTATGTATGTATGTATGTATGTATGTATGTATGTATGTATGTATGTATGTATGTGTGTGTGTGTGTGTGTGTGTATGTATGTATGTATGTATGTATGTATGTGTGTATGTGTGTATGTGTGTGTATGTATGTATGTATGTATGTATGTATGTATGTATGTATGTATGTATGTATGTATGTATGTATGTATGTATGTATGTATGTATGTATGTATGTATGTATGTATGTATGTATGTATGTATGTATGTATGTATGTATGTGTGTGTGTGTGTGTGTGTATGTATGTATGTATGTATGTCTCCTAGGTTGTTGATTAGTGTTGAAGTGCTAAATTAACACTGCGGACAAGGAACCAGACACAGACAAGCGCTTTCCCTAGAGTGTTGTCGCAGATATTATTTGTATAAAGTCAGCTTTCGATAATTTTCATTTCACCGTTTGGTTTCCGTGATGGACGGGTTTGTAGTAAATACGTGAGCCATGGGTTTTCAACAAGGTCATGGACATGGACAACATAGACCTTTGTTATCTCGTGTGTTGCCTGTGTGCGCCTGCACCTCTTTATGGCTTGTCGAAAACATAAGGTGTTTGATAGGCACACGCAGCTTTCGCAGCACACATCGACTTGGCCTACTTAGCATTGCCTAATGGACATTCCATGCTCTGATTGTACTGGCTGATAAAACTGACTGTGCGCTGCGGCACAGTTTTGTGTTGTAATTGCGCTTGTTCAAGGTCTCGCCGAGGATGAACTGGCTTATCGGGCTTTGCACGGTGCTCTATCTTGCACAAGACTTAATTAAAGCTCTTCCGTGCGTGTGTCCGATATGATGTTGGGGAAGTACTACACTTAGAACAAAAGAAGATAAACACCGGCTTTTTTTTTTCGCTTGCCTTTTGTTATCTATAAATCAAGCATTTACGAAGAGACTAAAACTTGCGCTCGGGTTGTGCGATATCTGTGTTTCGCACAAGAAGAGGTCACTGAGGCGCGCACACGGACAGACGATGATTGCTGTTCACATATATGCCATGATCATCAGTAGCAGTACCATAATCATAATTATACCAATCTTCTGTCGGACGAAGATCCCGCCCAGCTATCTCCATTACCCCTGTCTTACGTCAGTTGACTGCATCAAATTTCTTAATCCGACCGCACCATCTAATCCGCTGCCGTCCTCAACTACGCTTCCATTCCCTTGCCGCCCATTCCATTACTCAATAGATCGCCAGTTGCCTGCCCTATACGCTATGTTACATGGCCAGCCCAACTCAATTCATATGCCCTATTTATTCTCTTATCGTATACCGTTCCCTTGACGGCGGAACAGTTGAGCTGTGCGCTAGAAATTGAGACAGTTATGACGCCCATGAGGGGGCCCTTGCTTACCTGCTCCCTCCCCCCTTTTTGTCTTTATGTATAGAATAAACGTCTACTGCTTAAGCTCAACTGTAGACTATAGGATACCCCACACTATAGCTGGCACTAAGTCCGTAGTGGTCTAAGTTGCATGTAGGATCTCGTCCATCGAAGCGTTCATGGCTACGTTAAATCTTTCATTCATAGGCACATTAAATCCTTGATTAAAATGGCAAACTGGAGGAGTTGGTGGGCGTTCATTATTGCGAAAAGCGTGGATGGACTAGGACGGGTGAAGTGCTTGTGCTGTGTTCTTCGCTCGTACAAGTCTGTTCGCACGTTTCGCGATAACGTTAAATCCTCACATTACCAATAAATCTGTTGCTCCGGCTTGTCTGCTTGGGTCTTCTTCTACTGCCGTGTACTGAACTTTCGTTTCAAGCGAAGGCGGGCGAAATTATTACGGGGAGGTTATTGAGCAAGGCGTCCCTCATACCTCAAGTCTGCGGCATCAGTCAGTTCGGACTTTGGTACCGATGCGACTTCCGCATAGCGTCTCTGACAAACTGGACAGTTGTCATCCGTCAGAACAGAATTTTCTGGGTCAGTATTTGCAAGTAACGCCCTAGGCTAAGCAAACAGCAATGTATGAGCTGGCGCATACAAATTCCTCGCGTCATTCGCCTGGATCGTATTTAGCTTCCTTACTTTACGCACAACGAATCTTGGATGCGGCAGCGTTGCTACACTACAATACAATACAATACGATACAATACAACACAATACAATACAAAACAATACAATGCAATACAATACAATACAATACAATACAATACAATACAATACAATACAATGTTTCTTGAATACACGCGTTCACGTCTTTCAGCTGTCGAGATACTTGATCACATGCATGCCTAATAAACATTATAGCAGATATATGACAGCTTCGTGTTATATCCGATGCTTTCCATAGGAATTGGAAAGGCTCACAGACGTTGCCACCATGCTAGCGCCGATCTTTGTGTTCGTCACACGCTGCATTTCCGGTAATCATTAGATAATAAGCCACAATAACGTAAAATCCAGGCTCGTAAACATGAGGTGAGCGATCGACTTGTACTCGTTGTACAATAAATGAAAAGAAAGAAGAAGAAAACGCTGCTGGCACTGCCGCACGAGCGTGGCTCCTACGCATCTGTGGAGTGGCTTTCCCGCATAAATTTGGAGCCTAAGAGGGTGTACCGTGGCGCAACTCGCTTCTTAGAGGCAGCACGTAAATCTAACTCCAGCACCATACTAGCGACATCTTCTGTCGCTTTGTTCACATAGAAAAATTATAAGTGTTGCTGTCTTGCA
This sequence comes from Dermacentor variabilis, assembly GCF_050947875.1. Taxonomy (NCBI): domain Eukaryota; kingdom Metazoa; phylum Arthropoda; class Arachnida; order Ixodida; family Ixodidae; genus Dermacentor; species Dermacentor variabilis. Next base: position 9,902,936 of record NC_134577.1, on the reverse strand, counting down.
CGCTGTCGTATTCATATATAGGAAAAGAAAAGGGCCAATACACATTGATGATTGTGTTGCTGCCAACCCCTACACGCCAGCAGTTAGGTAACGCACGCCGTAGAGCTGGTGTCTCCATCTAGCGTGGACCTTGCAGACCTGTATTTGCAACCATAATGTACCTATCTTTGGTGTACTTGTGTCGGCAGCAGCAATTTATCAGCATAAGGGAGATGTCATAATCTGACTCTTCTTTCGAGAACAATGACGCAACACAGGTAGGCTTCGAACGTGTTGTGTGAGAAAAAAGCTTCACAAGATAGCGCTACCAGCGCTGCTGCTATTGTTGCGGCCGTAGGCGCCTCCGTCATTCCGGTATTCCGCAAACTCTATTATGGAAATTTAGCCTGTCCATAAATGTTAGCCTTTGTAGAATAGCGCGTTACGGGAGACGTGTGCTGCAACAATAGCGCTGGTACCGGCATCTGGTGACGCAGTCTCTATAAGCAGAGAGCACACAAAGCTAATACGGCAGTGACTTATCATATCGTGCCTAACCGCTTGTGTAAAATTTTGATAGCGACATAAGGGTTTTATTTCGGCGGAAACACTGACGCAACACAAATATATTTCGGACAAATTGTAACGATGCATCGGTATCGGCTCTGCTGCTACCGTCCATTTTATTAAATAAGCCGGTAATCCGTAAACAGTAACAACTTTACGTCCTAAAACAAAACTTAAACACAGGAGACAAGCGGAACGCCGGTGAAAGGTTCCGTAACAGCCTGTGAATCCCTAAGTACAGCCGCTCCGCTTAAACTGGTAGCTCCCTCCGTGACGGCGCCGTAGCTCCTCTGTACGTCACGACTGGCGATTCCCGTCTCCGCAAGAAGGCATACCGACGCACGCTCCTCCCTTCGCAGCCGTGCGTGCCTGCTTGTCACCCGCTGCGTTTCGCACCGCGTCGATGTAGCGCCGGCTGGCTGCCTTCACGTACGCTGTTACGCACGCCGCTGGCTTTACGGCGCAGGCCACTTCAGCTCTCTCCGGAACGGTGGCCTTACCCAACCGCAGATTCGTTACACCAGACGGAAAGGAAGAGGCATTTTTCACTCTGGGTGGTATTTTACTCCCATGCCGATGTCACATGTTCACTGTCAACATTGTGTTCTTATTTGCTTTGTTTTCTCGCATTTATGGGGCTATAAGCCCGAATATTCAAGACCTACAATGGTAGCCTGGTAGCCATGGCGTTGCGCTCCTGAGCCTCGAAGTCGTGGGTTCAAATCCGGCCGCGACGGCCGCATTCCGATTGAGGCGGAATGTACGAGCTCTCGTTTACCATCAATAGGGTGTACGTTAAACAATCCGAGAGCGTCTAAGCCCTCCCCTGCCCCCCCCCCCCCACGATGGCGTGCCTCATAATCAGATCATAGTTTGGGCATGTAAAATCCCAACATTTATTAAATATAATATTCAAGGTATCAGTCAATATTTGTAGTGTATTGCTTTACGAAAAAGTATATATAGTAAAATGTAGCCTGAAGGATTTCACTTTACCTACCATGTATATATATATATATATATATATATATATATATATATATATATATATATATATATATATATATATATATATATATATATATATATTCACCTTCGTTTTGCTTCGTATCCACCTCCCGGCATTCGCCTTTACCCGGGCGCTTGGTTAACCGTATTGTGCCCAATGTTTCACTCATGTCACGCTGAGTTTGATACCTTAAACCTCCAACTTAGGCACGAGAAACTGAGCGCATAGCCTATAGTAACGTTGTTGGTACGTGATAGCGCGTTTACTCTACAAGATAGTTCTGAAAACAAATTACTAATTCATTAATTGCTATACTAGTTAAACATGAACTCAAATTACACTTTATTGATCATTATACGCGTAAATGTGGGCATGTTCTTTTAATATTTTATTTATTATTGATTTTAATATGATCAATGCATTGGTGGAGAAAAGTGTCTCTTGGATGCTGTGTAAACTTATTTAAAGGATAGTTCAAGTAGTTTTGAGTGAGTGAGCAAGTAGACAGCAGCAGACGGCGCATCTTCACCAGAGGAGACCAGGCCGGTCAGGCAGGCCGACGACGACGGGTATGACATCGTTCTCTTTGTAGATATTTTTGTACAATGTAAACTTAAGGTAAAATACCAAGTAAATAAACCTAGTTATTGGAATGCTACTCTCGTCGTCGTACCTGCGGATTTGGACTTTCCCCTGCCAGAGCTCATCAATAAAAATATGAGAAGGAATCAAAGAGAGAGATAAGTCATAAGGGTAAGATAGATAAGTCATAAGGGAAAGGTAGGCAGGTTAGCCAGGCTGAGCCCGGTAGACTACCCTGCACTGGGGAAGCGGGAAAGGGGATTGAAAGAGGAGAAGGAAGAAATAAGGAAAAGTCCCTTCTCAAACCATCTGTTCTGATGTTAAAAAAAGAGGAGAAAGGGGGTTAACCGAAGGGCCCGATTTTTATTAGTCATATCATAAGAAGCCAACAAACACTGACACCAAGGACAACATAGGGGAAATTACTTGTGCTTAATAAAGGAATTAAAGAAACGATGAATTAATGGAAATTAAAGTGGATGGAAAAACTTGCCGCAGGTGGGAAACGACCCCACAACATTCGCATTTCGTGTGCGATGCTCTACCAATTGAGCTACCGCGGTGTGGTTTCCCCATCCACTTTCTTGGGTATTTGTGTCCTAGTAGAACCCTGGGAGTGTTAGCCAGCGCCACCACTCACCGACCTTGGCGATGGACGTGGAACGTCCTTTTTGCCGCAGGCGTCACGAGAGCGTGATCTTTTGTGATCTGCGTGATCTGCTGTTAGTATCTTCTTCGTCCTATACTTGGTGATATGAACGTTTGTGTGTTGTGTTGTGCGTGAACCTCATGCTGAACAAAACGGCGCAAACAAAACGACGAGATTAAACAAGACAAAGCACGCTGGTCTCGTCTTGGCAGCGCGCTGCCTCTTGTCTGTGCCTCTCGTTTGGATTGCACTGTCTTATTGGGTGTGATATAAGAACGTGCCTAGTCGTATATTCTGAACCTACAACTGGCGATGACTACTGTATTAAAGGTGCTCACAAATACTTTTCAAGTTACCGTTTCTTTGCTCGCTGGTTGTGTAGACTGACGGTTTGAGAGATAGGAATAAATAGAGAGATAAATAGATGCAGCAAGAACGACAGCGATTGGGGTGCGCAGTCAGAAGTCATTCAGCCGAGAAATTTCAAAATAAATAATTAAATAAAGGCATTACATGCCCGTAACTTGAATTTTGCGTCCCCATTTCTCTCACCACTGATGTAACCTCTCGCTGTCAATGGTAAGAGCTGCAAGCGCCTACGTAGCGGAACCTTTCACTTCATGTTGCCTGCTCTGTGTTCACGCACTCCTGTGCGCTGATTGCACCGTTACCATGGTAACAAACCACTAGGAGTTGCACCACGCCGTCTTGTTTACACTGTTGAAGGGAAGGCCTCTGTAAGTGATGAGGATCACTGTCGATAATGACTGAGAGACACGGTAGCCACAACCAGTCGAGCATCCTGGCCACGCCCAACGCCTCTTCTGCATAGCCTGCGCAAGCATTTTACCTTGGCCTTGAAGCAAGCAGCTCTGGATTGTTTGCACACTTTCTACTTTGACCGAGTCCACATACATACGGATGGCTCTTCCACACAGACCAGCTCCACCGGTGCAGTGGTTATACCATCACGATCAATAAGCATCCGATACAAGGTTTCTCACTTGACGACATCGACCGGTTCGTGGCTTGTGGCCCTCCGAGGTGCCGTTGATTATATTAACAACCAACCGGCTAATCGGTGGGCAATATTCTGCGATTCGAAGGCGGCCTTGCAATGTCTTCTGTCATCTCTTCGTGGCGGGTCCTGTGAACAACTCGTGTAGGAGAAACGAGAAATGCACCATCGTATGATAGCGAAAGGACACGACGTCGTGTTTCAGTGGCTGCCTGGCCATTGCGGTATCTCCGGCAACGACCTCGCTGACGAAGCTGCTAGGAAGGCACACGAATGAGCAACCTTTGTTTCTGTACCTTTATCGCGGACTGACCCAGCCCAACGCTTAAGCAAGCTAGCGCACCATATGACATTGGAGAAGTGGCACACACCTGAATTAACCCAACAACGATTGCATTTCCACGATCCATCTATGCAACTGCGGCTGTTACCAGGGCTTCCGAGTAATGAGGAGTTGTTGAGTTGAGTTGTTGTAGGCTACTGGTGGGATTAGCGTTGCAGTTGCTGCCGGCAATTGCTCCACCGTAGCGACACTTAAAATAATTAAATCACATAATCAGACACAGACCTCCCAATTACAAATGGTCACTCCTCAGTTCATCATGTGGAAGCTAAATCCGTGTCTTGTAGGTAATTTAACAGAAGGCGAGAGACCTCCTTCCTACACAACCGGTTCCCGCGCGGAAAAACAATGTCCTGAAGAGAACTGTGAGGAAGTCTTGTGTTCTTGAGGGACCCGAATAACACCCTCCTTTCCGCGTTATACACAGTACAGCAAATTAGGTAATATTCTATGTCACCGCACACACCACACGTTGAACATAATGGTGATAACGCCAGGCCAGTCTTATACATCCACGCAGGGGTACGAGTAGAGCCCGTGCGAATGCGGAGCAGTAAGGTGACTTGGTTTCTTTTGAGACCCTTGATCACACATGGCTTGTGAGGTGAGCTCCACAAAGAACTGAAGTGTCAGGCTCTTCGAAGCGATTAAAGTACTGCTGGGATCTGCCCCGATTCGCAGCCGCTTCACAACGCAAGGCGCTCTTTATTTAGATATCGCAACGGAAGAGCAAGTTGACATTCTTCTCCGGTGCTCTCAGATTGGTGACGTAATGAGGAAACAATGCTGTGCCGCTTACGCTTGCGCGTAGGATTCACCAATACATACACGTTTTTTTTATTGGAATGGCTGATAGCGGCCGAGTGCAATGCCTGCGGTGTCGAGGAAGCTATAGAACATTTACCGTGCTACTGCCCATCTTTTGAACAGGAAAGACATGACCTCTGCACATCTCTCAATCAGTTAGAGAACCGTTCACCTTGAACAGGATCGTGGCACCATGGCCTCGCATATCGCAGCTACAAAAGGCCACAAAAGCGCTGCTGCGATATTTGAAAGCTACCGGATTGAGTCAGCGTCTGTGATTCGGACTGAGTGACCGAATGATATCCCCAGTTGACTTTCTCTTCTTTTAATCTTTCCGTCCCCTTTTCCGTTTCCCCAGTGTAGGGTAGCCAACCGGGCTCATACTGCTTAACCTCCCTATCTTTCATTTATCATTTTCTTTCTATCTCTCTCTCTCTCTCTCTCTCTCTCTCTCTCTCTCTCTCCACAGCAATGCGAACAGAGAAAAAGGTGCCGCAGCAATGATGCACCGAGGTGAGGAACTTGCACCGCTTGTACAACACTCGCTAGCGCACTGCACGCTCACAGCGAGGCTGCTCACGAACATCCACAAACGAGATCAGAAGCTTTAGCACGGGTGCACTACTCGTGTGCCCACTCCAGTTTAACGTAAATGAATCCTCAAACGCCAGAGGCGAAAAAGCGACCTACCGTGTTTTGTAGTTGTGCTTCTCTCTCTCTCTCTCTCTCTCTCTCTCTCTCTCTCTCTCTCTCTCTCTCTCTCTCTCTCACTCACTCTCTCTACTTCTCGGTCTTCTTTTTTTTCTGTTTACGACCGAGATTGTTGGCGTTAATTTGAAGAGTACAGCAAACAAAAGTAAAATCGAATGGTAATTTATGACGCTGGTTCTGTAGGGTGGTGTTTATCTCAACTTTGTTTTTTAACGACTCCCGAACGAGCGAGTGGTCACATCGCTTCCGGCACAAAGGGTTCTGGCGAGAGCCATTAAGCGATGAGCGGTCGGCAGCGATGTAGTGATTTCTTTGCTAGTTAGTTATGAAGGGCATTATGGCGCAAGAATTCTTTCTTTTTTTTGCCTGCGCGGTTCCTGCGATGCTTTGGCCTGCGCTAAAAGCATCTCCAGCCGTGAGTCTACGCAACCTGCAACAAAAAGATGGCGGCTCCAAAGATGCTTGAGGGCACCATTAAGCATCTATTTCGTTTCTGATCAATTTCTTTTGTATCTTCTTTTATGTATCTTTATTTTTTTGGCCTATCCTCCATTATTGGAGAAAATCATCATCATCAACAACAACAACAGCAACACCGACAGTTGGGGTACGGTGAGCGAAATTATAAAGAGCTGGCCGATCGCGTATTTCTTTTCTTTTTTTCGGGGAAAGGAAGGGGAGGAGGATATAAAGGAGCATCTCTGGCGTTCTTGAATCGCTAGTGTCTATAGGTGCCTTTTGCCGTCCATCATGCTGCTTCAGCTGTACACATCTGCGGTATTACGCTTCTACAATATATAATAAACTCTCTGGTATCATCGTTTGCGTACGTACTTATTGAGGTGCCCAGAATGTTACAGGAAAGCTGCCGTCGTTGCAAACAGGAAGCGGCCTCTCGAATACCCGCCTCACATGCGTCAAACGCGCCAACTGAGCGGAGGGATTCGCTGCTGTAGTTCTCCATGCCGAAGAGTTCCAGTGAAAAGCGCACCTGTGCTTTCGCATCTTTTGCAGCGTCTATGTTACGAGTCTGCCGCTAGCACTGCGGGTCAACAACTGCGCGTATAGGTTATGTTTTTCTACGGTAACTCGAGCTTTGAGAATGCTCTCAATTGACGTCACTGATTTGCGTCATCGAGAAGTCTGGTCGATGATTCTGTCGCTCCACCAGCAGTCAGCTATCATGAAACCGGAAACGATTCTTTCTTCATTTCCCACTTTACGTCGCTTATCTGTACGAGTACTCTTGTTTTACGATTGCTAGGCGAGACTTACTGCATTCCTACAAATGAACGAAAATAAAGAAAGCCATGGTAAAATGAGGTTGTTTGCAAAAGTGTCACTCAATACTCATCATCATCATCATCAGCCTGGTTACGCCCACTGCAGGGCAGAGGCCTCTCCCATACTTCTTCAACTACCGCGGTGGCCACGTTGTCCCTACAAACTTCTTAATCTCATCCGCCCACCTAACTTTCTGCCGCCCCTGCTACGCTTCCCTTCCGTTGGAATCCAGTCCATAACCCTTAATGACCATCGGTTATCTTCCCTCCTAATTACATGTCCTGCCCATCCCCCATTTCTTTTTCTTGATTTCAACTAAGATGTCATTAACTCGCGTTTGTTCCCTCACCCAATCCTCTCTTTTCTTATCCCTTAACGTTACACCCATCATTCTTCTTTCCATAGCTCGTTGCGTCGCCCTCAATTTAAGTAGAACCCTTTTCGTAAGCCTCCAGGTTATTGCTCTGTACGTGAGTACTGGTAAGACACAGCTGTTATACACTTTTCCCTTGAGGGATAATGGCAACCTGCTGTTCCTGATCTGAGAATGCCTGCCAAATGCACCCCAGCCCATTCTTATTCTTCTGATTATTTCAATCTCATGATCCGGATCCGCAATCACTACCTGCGCTAAGTAGATGTATTCCCTTACCACTTCCAGTGCCTCGCTGCCTATCGTAAACTGCTGTTCTCTTACGAGACTGTTAAGCATTACTTTAGTTTTCTGCAGATTAATCTTTAGACCCACCCTTCTGCTTTGCCTCTCCAGGTCAGTGAGCATGCATTGCAATTGGTCCCCTGAGTTACTAAGCGAGGCAATATCATCAGCGAATCGCAAGTTACTAAGGTATTCTCCATTAACTCTCATCCCCAATTCTTCCCAATCCAGGTCTCTCAATACCTCCTGTAAACACACTGTGAATAGCATTGGAGAGATCGTATCTCCATGCCTGACGCCTTTCTTTATTTGGATTTTGTTGCTTTCTTTATAGAGGACTACGGTGGTTGTGGAGCCGCTATAGATATCTTTCAGTATTTTTACATACGGCTCGTCTACACCCCGATTCCGTAATGCCTCGGTGACTGCTGAGGTTTCGACTTAATCAAACGCTTTCTCGTAATCAATGAAAGCTATATAGAAGGGTTGGTTATATTCCGCACATTTTTCTATCACCTGATTGATAGTGTGAATATAGTCTATTGTTGAGTAGCCTTTACGGAATCCTGCCTGTTCCTTTAGTTGACAGAAGTCTAAGGTGCTCCTGATTCTATTTGAGATTACCTTAGTAATAGGTAATCTCAAATAGAATAGAACGTTGTAGGCAACGGACAGTAAGCTGATCGGTCTATAATTTTGCAAGTCTTTGGCGTCCCCTTTCTTATGGATTAGGATTATGTTAGCGTGCTTCCAAGATTCCGGTACGCTCGAGGTCATGAGGCATTACGTATACAGGGTGGCCAGTTCTTCTAGAACAATCTGCCCACCATCCTTCGACAAATCTGCTGTTGCCTGATCCTCCGCAGCTGCCTTCCCCCTTTACATATCTCCCAAGGCTTTCTTTACTTCTTCAGGAGTTACTTGTGGGATTTCAAATTCCTCTACACTATTCTCTCTTCCATTATCGTCGTGGCTACCACTGGTACTGTATAAATCTCTATAGAACTCCTGAGCCACTTGAACTATCTCATCCATATTAGTAATGATATTGCCGGCTTTGTCTCTTAACGCATACATCTGATTCTTGCCTATTCCTAGTTTCTTCTTCACTGATTTTAGTCTTCCTCCATTCCTGAGAGCATGTTCAATTCTATCCATATTATACTTCCTTATGTCAGCTGTCCTATGCTTGTTGATTAACTTCGAAAGTTGTGCCAGTTCTGTTCTAGCTGTAGGGCTAGAGGCTCTCATACATTGGCGCTTCTTGGTCAGATCTTTCGTCTCCTGCGAAAGCTTACTCGTATCCTGTCTAACGTAGTTACCACCGACTTCCGTTGCACACTCCTTAATGATGCCCACAAGATTGTCGTTCATTGATTGAACACCAAGGTCCTCTTCCTGAGTTAAAGCCGAATACCTGTTCTGTAGCTTGATTTGGAATTGCTCTATTTTTCCTCTTACCGCTAACTCATTGATCGGCTTCTTATGTACCAGTTTCTTCCATTCCCCCCTCAAGTCTAGGCTAATTCGAGTTCTTACCATTCTGGTCACTGCAGCGCACCTTGCCGAGCGCGTCCACATCTTGTATGATGCCAGGGTTAGCGCACAGTATAAGGTCTATTTCATTTGTAGTCGCGCCATTCGGGCTCCTCCACGTCCACTTTCGGCTATCCCGCTTGCGAAAGAAGGTATTCATTATCCGTATATTATGCTGTTCTGCAAACTTTACTAATAACTCTCCCCTGCTATTCCTAGAGCCTGTGCCACATTCCCCCACTGTCTTGTCTCGAGCCTGCCTCTTGTCTACCCTGGCATTGAAGTCGCCCATCAGTATAGTGCATTTTGTTCCGACTTTACCCATCGCCGATTCCACGTCTTCATAGAAGCGTTCGTCTTCCTGGTCATCATGACTGGATGTAGGGGCGTAGACCTGTACGACCTTCAATTTGTACCTGTTATTAAGTTTCACAACAAGTCCTGCCACCCTCTCGTTAATGCTATGGAGTTCCTGTATGTTACCAGCGATATTCCTATTAATCAGGAATCCGACTCCTAGTTCTCGTCTCTCCGCTGAGCCCCGCTAGCACAGGACGTGCCCGCTTTTTAGCACTGTATACGCTTATTTTGTCCTCCTAGCTTCACTGAGCCCTAATATATCCCATTTACTGCCCTCTAATTCCTCCAATAGCACTGCTAGACTCGCCTCACTAGATAACGTTCTAGCGTTAAACGTTGCCAGGTTCAAATTCCAATGGTGGCCTGTCCGGATCCAGACATTCTTAGCACCCTCTGCTGCGTCACAGGTCTGACCGCCGCCGTGGTCAGTTGCTTCGGAGCTGCTGGGGACTGAGGGGCCGGGGTTTGATTGCTGTATTCATATATGAGTTTGTGGCGAAGTGCTGCACCAGGGTGGCCAATGCTGCTCTGGTGAGGGAGTGCGTTACCGGTTCTGGTCACCGGGATCAGGCCGCACTCCAGGCCTGTTTATGCAATTTTATCAATACGCGTATTTTTTTTTCATCCGGTGGAAAATTGCGCGGCACCGGGATTCGAACCACGGTCCTCTAGCACGCGAGGCGGATACTCTACCTCTACGCCACCGCTTGCACGTTTGGTCACTCAATAGTATAGCCTCGCAAAGCGCTTTTTCTTTTGCGTTACTTGTTGAAATCAGTTTAGGAAAAAACATAGAAAAAACTCAGTTCCCTTCCACTATCTGAAGAAGGATGACCAGCTAAGCTGTGTATGTTGGCTCATTAATGGCAAACGGCACCTCCACCGCGGGTCGGCCCTGTATCGCACTATCTTCGGGATCGGCCAATGTATGTGGAGTGCTTAACGCCTGCTTCGCCACCGCCGCAGGTCGGCCCGGTATTTTACTATCTCCGGGATTTTTTTCTACGCGCGGACACGATAGTGGGGAAAGTAGCCCGGTTAAGGGTGTAATGTTTGGGGTCGGGCAGGAAATAGATGGTAGCTATCGCATGCCCTCGTCCAACTTATCCACGCTGAGGATGTTGTTGAAGGGAGAGACTTGTTCTCATCGAGAACGAGGAATATGGGATTTATTAACGGTACCTACATGAGAACGTTACAGTTCATCAGTCTAGCGTGACTGGACGAGAATGCACCCTGAGGAGGCGCCAAGGCCTCTTTAAATACACTCGGTATTCCCTAGATCTCTAAGTGAGGGAAAATGGCAGTTCACCGCTGACCAATTCGGAGCGTCCAAAGTCATCGTAGCCGACCCGCCCTTGAGCGGGAGGGCCCACACACTCACTTCCCCGCAGGTTGCAATGACCACACCAAGGTGAGAGGGTTCTCGCAGACAGGGTGCTGGAACCGAGCAGGCGCATCTTTATCCCAGAGTTGACCCTGCAGTCAGTGGCCGCCACCTCTGTCCATTGACCGACGACTGCGACGAAGCTGCGTGAGACGGCGCCGCAATGCATCTCCTTCCAGGAATTCCCCCGCTTCAAACGCACCGTGAAGGCGGCGGCGACTCCACAAACAATACTTGACTGTGTCTAGACATCTCGGCGCCTCACGGCAGGGGAAGCGGCGCATTGTGGTCCTTACAAAGCGAGTCATCGCAGCAGACATGGTGGCGCCGTTCGGTTGGGGACGGTGGCTTCCTCGCAGATCGCCAGCCTCCGCAGGTCAAACGTAACAAGGGCTACTAAAAGAAAGCTGTCATGTGTTTGCTGTCCGAATCTCTTATAAAATTACGTGTACAACCGCCTGCATTACGTACTTTTTTGTGTGTATAATGTCCAGAAACTACGAAGTTCATTATTTCGCAGTTTGAGTCACGAAACCTGCAATCTAACGCTTCATTCTATGCTGTATAGTGTGGTGCCTACGCTGTGCACTTCTCAAGCGCCGGCTGTATGTCTGGGTTGTGAAATACTTGAGCTTTTCGTCAGTTTCGACATTCCGAAAGATATTGTAAGGAAATGTGCTGCTTAGTTGTTCAGCCATACAATTCACGCGGCCTGTCTACAGACCGGAGGGACTTGAGGTCTCTTTCATTTCGACAAAACTTAACCAAGAGATTTCTACCGCTGATTTAATTAACGGTACCCCAGTGCAGCCCACCGTGTGGGCGCTGAAATATCGGTCCTTTTTTTAATATTAGAGCAAATTGAAATCGGTCGGCGCTGTTCTGAGAGGATGCGGTGCTTCGCTGCCCAACACAAAGGCGTAGGTTCGATACCCTACGGTTGCGACATGCACTATGGCGGATGTGGAATGCAATCTACGCCGTGAGTTGAAATTGTGGCAATTTACTCAAGTGATAAAAAAATCTAAATACATGAATGCGCCTTCTCTCATAGCGAAGGCTTCGGTCTAAGATGTAAATATCACTGACTGAGTCAGTGAAGATTTAATCAACTCAGCGCTTCGCCAGGAGAGATTTGTCACTTTGCTTGTATATCGACGGTCCGCCAATCTTCATATGCTCCTTCTAGAGCCTTGTCTTTAAGCACGTCCCGATTTAAGTGGATCCCTTTGCGCATATATATGCGCAAAGGGATACGATATATATGCGCAAAGGATATGCGCAAATACGCGTATATATGCGTGTCCCTCACCGAAGAAATCTTGTTGACAGTACAGCGCTCGTCCCGTCCTCGTTCTCCGTCCACGTTCCAGGTTGCGCTCATTTATATTTATTGAACATGAACCAGCCAGCCCAGCTACAAGTATTTCATAACATGAATTAAGTGCTTACTAGTTCGTGAACATCTCGCGTTTCGAAGTGGTACCGGTTCTATCTTCTTTAACCATACCACCGTTGATAATCTTCTTTCGTTTGTTCACATTTGTAAAAACTGCCCCTATTCAAGGCAGGGGACAGCACATTTTTCGCAATTGTCCCTGTCATATTGTCCAATTTTTTATGCAAACGCTTGTGTGAAAAAAAGAACGGAGTCCTTTATTGGGTTTCTGTTTGTGTGTGTGAGTGTACGTACTTGTAGGTGAGCGTGTTTTCTCGGCGCTCTGTAGCTGTTACGAAGATGGATTGCCTGCTTCTAGCTTACACGTGCTTAGATAGAGATACACGTGCTTCTAGCTTAATGTCCTGTTTATTCACTTCTTTCACTTGCTTTCTCTTTTTTTTCTTGGACATATTTTGTATCATAGAGAATTACATTTGCACGTTCATTAAATGCTATATTATTTGATTTCTTTTCCTGACCTTGTATTGTTGCTCGGTGGTTTCTGCTATTGCCCACTGTGGCTAAAAGCAGGAAAAAGGAGGGTGGAAGACGATGAAGACGCGTTGTCATGAAAGCGTTGCTTCTGATTTCTGGTTTTCCACTAGTTTCCTTGTTTTACGGGACGATCTAGATCACTACGAACACACACACACACACACATATATATATATATATATATATATATATATATATATATATTGAATAGAACCGATGTTAACACTGTTGCCGCTCCCGGCAGATTGTCGTCTTGCTATAAAAGGGAACGTCGGTAGCGACAGCTCCCTTTGATCGAGTGCCAGACGCACTAGTGGCGAAAAACTCGCCCTCTGGCGTTTTCTCTCTCTCTCTTCTTTTTTTTCTTTCTTTCTATTCTTAAAGCCCGGGCACCGTACACCGCCCCGGCTCCTACAGACAATTCGTTTCACCGATTTCCGCGAGACGAAGAAAGACACCCAGAAGATGTCGAACCGAACGCACACAATGCGCAGAGATGTTGTGTTTTTAATAAGAGATAAAAACCCACATTTGTGGATATTTTATTTAGGGCGTGAATTTCACAGCATCTTCAAACGGGGACAGAAGAACAAGATCGCACTGGGCCGCTCCCCGCCCGGAGGGAAAGCCCTGCCTGTAGCACGCCATGAGCCGCAGCCGCCCAGCGCGCTCTCCTGACCAGATCTGGCTGGACCCTGAAGTCGACGCTGGACAGCATCTTCATCAACGCCCCTTTACTATGATAATACTCCGCGTGATCATTTCATATATCACTACCCCCCGCCCTCTCTTTATTAGTTTTTTTTTTTTCATACGTGTTGCGATGTCTGTATTCGATCGATATTTGTCTTGCATTTTATGATGATTGGCCGCTAACATTTGTATAACATACCGGGTTTCTTGTTTTATTTTGTGGTAAACCGCGAACGGTGCGTTGCAGTCAGGACACCTGTATGCATATTGTGAGGAATACATCGCGTGACGTAGAGTGCGATGTGGAAATGTGTTCGGTGCGCGTGAGTGGTGCGTAGGGCTGGGGAATTTTGATCTTTTAGATCCGACGTGCTGGAGGGCGGGGCGTGAAACTGCTTGGGGATGGGTTCTAGCGTACCTGTCCCACTCGATCCTTTCGCTGAGGGGCTCGGTGGACGTGCGCTCGAGCCTTCAGACTCCCAGTGAGAGTAAGCTCTACCGTCGGACCGATTCGAAAGAAATTTGATGCGTTTGAGAGGGAAATTTAAAATCTACCTATTGTTGGATGCGGAACATTGGTCTAGAACGTCGAATATTTCGGGAAACTTGCCAAAATATATCAACAGTAAAGAAAAACGAAAGCACGAAGCTTACAAGTTAATAACTCGGAATCGAAAACAGGCGTGGCCGTTCTGTAAACTGTGTCTGTTGGAGAATCCGAAGCGAACGGAATATAATCCACAAGTTCACAGTTTACATGAAGTCGTTCCATCGTTTTCGAGGGATTCTTGTGAAAGTCCTACTCACAAGTTATCGGTATACTTCATAGCGGCGATAAATACTTCAAAGTTGTCCGCTTTCGATGCGCCAATAGGTGCATTTCAAACAATTGTGGTACCGATTTTTATTGCTGAGTTATAGTTGGAAACTTGATACTTGAGTTTCCTAAAAAAATCGCTATTTTGAGCAATATTTTAAAATTATATCGTTAGTCAAAAACCTGCTTCCTATATATATAGTCGGTAGATCTTAACCTTTTATTTGAAATGCAACCACCCTCATCAAAATAGGTGTTGTGGATGTCGCCGGAAACGCTTTCTTCGTTCACATATATTTAGGTGGGCGCTCCCAAGATAAACCTTCCTCTTAATACGCTGTTATGTTTGCGATGTTAGGTCAGCTAGTTGAATTTCACCGTCTGAAATCTACACACAGACACTTAGAGGTACCGTTAGTGCAGAAAATTAGGATTGCTTCACCACGTAGTGTGCTATTATGGACTTATTTCCATGTCTAAACACAATCGCGTGGGCACTCTGCAACCGTCGGGATTCGGTCATCAAACTCCTCCAAAGACAACATCGGCCGGTAACCGAACTCTCAACCTTGTGCTCAGTAGCGCATAGTCATGGCCGATCGTTATTATATAGCGTTAATGGACATTCAGTAGAGATTGTATGTTACGTGGCTCAAGTGCGACTCATGTTAACGAAGAACTTCAGTTTGGTTTAGTTGGTGTTTACTGCATATCATATTGACCGCAAATAAAGACAGGGACAGTGGAAGAGAACACAAAAACGCCGCCCGTGTCGTTTTTTGCGTTCTCTTCCGCTGCCCCTGTCTTTATTTGCGGTCGTGTTAACGAACTTGCCGCCGCTGTACGGGTGCGTTACAAATAACCCAATACTGCGCCTGTCATATGCGCTGCGTTAATTGCGTGCGTTAGTAAACCTAATCAATCGATGGGCCCCCAATTGTGAATGATACATGCAATCAATGAAACACTCAATCTTAAGATTATAAGAGTCAGGTTGATTTCGGTACGTTTTGCCTTCCCACTCAGACAACAACAAAAAGGGTGCAAGCATGGTCAGTCTCGCTAAATAATAACTTTTTTTCGCCTTGCTTAAACCTAGACAACAAATTCCTGTATAGGCTGCCTAAAAGCGAGTCACTCTTATAGAATGGCGTGGAAATTGTTGGTCTTCCGCGTGCGCTCGCTCAGAGACTGGCCCCTCTGCGCGACAATTCTGCGTTTCTCCTAACGAATAATCGTTCGGTGTAGCTTTAACTTGTGCGTTCATTGCTTATACTCGAACAGAAACTGACATTCCATACTTCCGAGCACTGAATTTTCGAACCGAATGCGAATTAAAGAGCGACGAATAATAGACTCTTATTCAAAATTTCGGATATTCGCTAACGCATACGAAAAGGTCGCTGAGAGTCCAAAAAGGCAGACATGTCGTAAAAATGACTAAAAAATCGTTGAATAATGTTCCGAGAAATACGAAACACTTTACCCTGACCGTCTTCCACTGATAATTTATTCTCTTTCACTATTGCTTGTTTTTCCGTTTAATTCCTGCACGCGCTACAGCTTTCGTACATGTTTATATACTATACTATAGTCAGCGCAACGCGTGTTTTTCTGCATATATATGACACTGGCGTTTGTCTGTGCACCTTATCGCGAAGTTCATCTCGTTCGGCTCTTTCGCAAGCCTTAGAGAACCAGTTCTGTCTAGGGAATACTTAGTCTTCCTGTCCGACGGTGCATTGCCTGACCCTTTCTGCGATTCTTTCTCTCGTTCCACTCCGGTTCAAAGCTGCAGCAGCGGCACTAAACGGGTCATCTAGATTATGCGGCCCACTGGGAGACCGCTGTGTCTCTCGATTCCATTCGTCGTGGGCAGCGTGGTTCACGACGACGAAGGGCATGCAGAGTTAGCTTTGGCTGCACTGTATGCCTCGCCGTGCCCGTGATTATTTGGGGGCTGCTATCTTGTGGCGTTTAGAGGCTGTGGTTGGTGCGTGAATGCCTGTAACGGTCGAAGATTTCAAATGTTCTTGAACGTCGAGTTTCAAACGCTGCGTCGCTTTAACGCTCGTGGTGTCTGGTCCCTCAGCAGCGCTTCAGTAGCTACCGCAATAGTCCATGTCCTTAATGTGCTCTTAGGTAGAGGGCTGGAATGCTGAAAAAAGGATAATCCTTACAAACAGAGGATAAACAGGGTATGTAACAAGCTATATTCTACTCAAATTTTGGTGCACGTTGAGGCGATCAAAATTGATCTTTCACACACAGCTAAAGCGACTCTCACAATCCTTGTATTGATTACGAGCGCGAGACGCAATCAGCCGATCATTCGATCAATTGATCAATCAATTTCATTGACATATCGCATATTGTTGTCACGGAGTTCAGGCGTGTATTTTATCGCGGTAACATTTATCGTCTTTCACATTTTTAAATGCTACAACCGTGTTTTGAACTTCGATATTGTCAACATCCCTGCTAGCTTTGATATTATGGTTATTTTTTGTGAGGCTTATATGGATGGATGGGTGGACGGATGGATGCTATGAGCGTCCCCTTTGGAGCGGGGCGGTGGGTTGCGCCACCAAACTCTTGTTATTATTTCGCCTAATGTTGTACCTACGTTGGAAAAAGAAGGACAAAAAGCACGAAGAATTCCATCACCAAAATGTCTTAACCCCTATTGGGAACTTTCTTCTTTTTTTTGCCTGCCTCCGTTGTTTGTCGTTTCCCTACTTTCTTAAACCAATCTTCCAATTGCCTCTTACTAATCTCTATTGCGGACATGTTTACTTTCCACCTGCTCTCGCTGAACTCAAAGGCTTCAAGGAGGACCGAGCCAAAGTGAGAGATAAGGGGAAGGCAAGGATGTTAACCAGTCAACAGTCCGGTTGGCTACCCTACGCTGGCGGAAGGGAGTAGGGAAATAAAGAAGGGAGAGAGGCCAGAGGTGCCTAAATCGACCGCTGGGCAGGTATCTTCACATTCTAAAAAAAAAAAAGCACGCTCCATCGTTTCCGTGTCTTTACCGCAGCAAGCACATGCTTCTTCCTTCTTTTATGTCGCTTTATAAGTGCGTTTTCTAAGGCATCCTTATCACGCTTAAAAAATTAATGAGCCTCCCTTTGAATTATCATAACTTGTTTCTCTCTCAATTTCGTTTTTTTTTCCTCTTACGTGGTTGCTCATATCAGGTTTCTTTTCCATTGACGCTACACACGAGATCTCGGGAAACGTTCAATTCCCGAGCAGCCTGTAGCAGTAGTCAGTAAAACTGGACATCACAATGTTGTTCACATGTACTGGTAGAGGTTGTAAATGCGAATATTATGCTGCGTTGCGAAGCTGCGCATATATGCAGCCTTTTCTCAGATTTAATGTTCCGTAATATTTTGTGGCCAGGTGTACTCTATCCCGTATGGCACGGCGCCTGGCGTCGCATCTGCGCAACAGCAGGTCTTGTAAAAGAGCGACTGTAAATATTTCCCCTCTGTGCGCCGTCCTCTCTGCTTTCCTCTCTCTCTTTCCTTTTTGCTCCCCTACTCCCATCTCCTCACCGCTGAACGCCGTCCAGGTGTCAGCAGACGACGCCAGACAGTTACAGCGTAGTAAGCAGTAGTTTACTTGATTCATGAGGGAATACGGCGCACAGCCACTGCAGAGAGCCTAAGTTGCCATGTTCATCAACAAGTATTATCCTTCCCTTCCGTTTATTTGTTTATTTCAATAAACAACGAATGACTATAGTGACTCTGTTTAGCATAACATTAAGGTGTGTTATCTTAGAAAGCTAACTTATAGAGTGTGATGCGATTTTATCAAGATAACCTT
Organism: Dermacentor variabilis; assembly: GCF_050947875.1. Lineage (NCBI taxonomy): Eukaryota > Metazoa > Arthropoda > Arachnida > Ixodida > Ixodidae > Dermacentor > Dermacentor variabilis. The sequence continues at coordinate 9,884,766 of NC_134577.1, read as the reverse complement.
AATAGCACCGTGTCCTTGCTCTGCCAGAGGTTCACAAGCAGCGCGGCTGCGGTACAGTCCCGTTAACTGTAATGAAGCCCGTCACCACGGCACCGCACGGTTAAAGTGAAACCGGGGCCATTTGCGGGCCCGATGCATCCATTCAATCATATTCACTTTCTCGCACACGTGCCCGCTGTAGTCTGGCCTCAGTCATCTAGCGGCCGCTCGTTCCCAGTCGTTGTGGCAGCGAAACCAGCCGCGGGTTGCGCCTCTCCAAAGCAGTAAACTGGTTTTAATAGTTTGCCGTGCTTCCTTTACCGCCGTGCGCTTTACGAGCCTGCGCCGCGTTCGCAAGGCGCGCTCTGACGCGCCCGTCTTTGCCCGCGCGCGGCGATGGCGCGCTGTTGTCATCCGATCCATTGTTATCTCTCGCGTTTTATTCCCCTTTATTGCCGTGTATAAACACGACGAAGATTTACGACTGCGCGCTCGCAAGCGTCGCACGGGTCGTTGACCTTGAAACGAGTCCGCATTTGCGGGGCTCTTCCAATTAGGTTCTTCGGAGTGGTTAGGACTGTAAGGCCCGTGGACAGCCAGCACATTTAGATGGCTCGCGATTCTTGCTTTGGAAAAAGCTTTCGCAGAGGCAGAGAAATAACTTATTTTTCTGCAGGCGAAGGTGATGGTGAAGGTCAGTGCACTACGTTTAAAGCTGCGCTGATAACCCATTGAGGACAGGCTGTCACTTCTGAACGCTTTGCTTAATCCGTCGCTGCATGACACGCGGCTCGTCGAAGGGCGGCTTGCATGCAGTTCGCCAGGTACGGCTGGTCTCGAACCTGGGGAACCACGGTCAGCCACCAGCGATCGGGGTGAAGCAGCAGGAGGAGGAGAGGACGAGTGGCATTTCCGCGGGGGGCCGGCTCATCTCCACAGTGACTGCAGATCTACGAATATTCTGTGCACGCCGATAGGTGGGCTTTCAATGAAGGAGGTCCAGATCAAGTCGCAGCACACTGCAATATAGCGTCAGTCATGTCTATTGTGTTGCTTTGGAATGTCAAACGAAAGCAGTCAATCCCCATCTTGATCTAGTGGTCCTAACATATTTTGTGCGTTTTCTTTTTGTATGTACGTGTGCGTTGCAAGACTCGAATGTCAGCACATATTTATTTATTTATTTATTTATTTATTTATTTATTTATTTATTTATTTCGAATTATGCATGTCGAGTAGTAGTAGTAGTAGTAGTAGCACTGTATTAAACACGAGGATCAGTTCCAGATATAGGAACCGTTTGCAACCTAACCTAGCGTGCTCTATTGAACTGCTAAATGAGCTCGAAAGAACAACGCTTAAGCAGACGCAATGTATGCCTAAACGTGGATATTTGAGCGCTGAGGAGGTGCAAGCGATTATAATTGTGCAAAACCTAAGGTGAACCCGCGTAAGTACGAGAAAACAAATGTAAAATAAATAGTTATGGAAAAAGAGTTACGCTAAACTGTAAGGTAAAAAAAATGTACGGAGCATCTAAAGATACAAGACACAAATATTTGTCTGTTCACAGATATGGTTCTCTTAAGGTTTCCGTCTTCCCACCCTGCGTTTGCAGGGTGCCTTCTTTCGAAACTAAGATTAAATGAGCCGTGATCAAGAACAGATGCGTCATCTGCGACCTGGCGTCCTGCTAATTGCGGTGCTAATCAACAGTCACATAGAAGCATAGTAACGCAAGACAGTAGCAAAATTCAACTCTCGTTTCACGTATATCCGCACGAAAGAAACCCGCAGAGAATCACAATAGCACTCCGCGTGTCGCTAGCAGTACACGCGTCGATGTCTGCGCTGTGAATCTTGCTTTACCTGTGCGTGCGTGCTTGTCTTCTCGTAACGGCCGTGTAGGCAGCACTGTACTTCAGTACCAAGTGCTCCGTCATAAACGTAGCGCGCTCAGACAGGCCTTCTTTGTCAATTTACTTAACCTCCGGTATGGTGTACTTCTGCGCTCTGGATGCCACAAGGAGCTTGTTGGATTTTCCTCTTAAATGCATGCAGCGTCGTGAAAGCCATCCGCGCGCCGTGCCGATGTTTGGTTAGCACGGCGTAGCGTAACGTGGTGTCTTGCTTTAAAGTTGGTAACACTAACCGTTGCAAACTTCCTAAATGTTAGTAAGCAGACTCGAGCACTTGCGCTTCGACATTTTAGGCGTCATTTAGTCACAAACACTTTCATCGTCGGCACGCTTACCATGTGGCTGCAAGAGTCTAGTTTAGTTCATCACCCTCGTCGCAACCTTTCGTTTCTAACTGTTAATGACGTTTATTAAGAATTTATAGCATCGCGAAATGCATGCGCTCGAACATTGCTATTTGCAGCCGCACAGTCTGCACTGACGTCAGAGCAGCTGCTAAAGCGACAGCTCACTTTGCCTTCTTGTTGCTTGTGTGTATTGTACGCCGTTCTTGCTATTTAGAGCCAACGACTGACATTTCTGAAGTAGGGGTGGTGGCAGAAGCAGTATAATGTGAAGACAACAGTCTATAGAGCTAAAAGCGTTTTATAATTACGTACTCGCGGCGTTAGCACTTTTGAGGTATGCTGATTTATGAGGAAATTTTGGATGACTCGAAAATTGTTAACAAAGTTTAATTTGATCTTTGCTCTCGAAGGAGAACCAAGTTTGCCAAGCACGTCGCATGAGACGCACGCCAAACTTCCTTTTCATACGTTCCGGTTGCGAAAGCTTTCATTTTATTCGTGGTACACCTACACTTTGCTGGTCTGATGGGTTCGCGCTCCCAAGAACATAACGGGCGCGCAGTTATGATAACAACAAGAAGTGAGACTCAAGATAGACGTTAGTTCTCAGCTTTTCATTTCGAGCGGCCGACATGTATTAGAAGGAACAAAAACCTTCTGTCTACTGCACACCTTTGCTTCTGATTGAACATCAAGACTGTGAGTAGCTTCTGTTATTCTATGCGTGAATCAGCCTTCGGTAAGATCACTCTAGGTTTGTGGGCCGTACTTTCAAGCGCCGCCTCCTCCGAGGCTCTCGAATCGCAGACGACCTATAGCACGGGTGCGTACACTACAGAGGTACGCAGCGAATTAGGGCGCGATCGTTTTCGGTGCTGGTCAACGCCAGAGGTGCAAGTTCGACTACACTGCACGGCCTTAGGAGAGCCAGATATGTGCACTGGTCATTCTTATTGTGGCGTATTATCAATATCTCCCGAACTCGCGCAGGCATTCCATCAGCGTCACAAATATCTCGCTGGCACGTTGGGGAGCTTAGGTATGGCGATGAGAAAAAGAGCACGTGCTCACTAGTCTCACACCCGTCGTCCTGCAGTTCGGGCCGCGTTCCTTCGGCGTGTTCCGCATGTTTTCGCAAACTGTATGCGCGTTTGAGGTGTTCGGCATTGTCTTATTTGTACTATGTTCGACGTGACGGCGTGTTGAATGGACCTGGCATGCGAGGCTGCCTTGAAAAAGAGAGAGAGAGAACGGAAAGTACGAAAGCATGCAGGACGTGAAACAATGGGGCTGGCGCTTTCAGACAATGGCAGCTTTCGTACTATGACTGCTCGTGCTTTGCCGTTTACCATTCGTCTCTTCGCTTTCGGGCTGGCGTATTCTCGCGTGCCTGCGATCGCCACACGCGCGCTTCCGACAAGCGAATGTTTGTACTCTAATGGCGCTGAATGCGCAGGTCGCTGCGGAATGTCTGTCCTGCCGCCTACTGTCAAAGGGAAGTCAATTTGATTTAATTCCGCCACTTATCGTTTCCTGCTCCTGTTGTAAAAAGAAATTAAAGAAAATTAAAACAAAGTTAGCAAACTATTACTTTTTGCTAAGATTTGTTCTTTCTGTACTTTATTCCGTATTATAAGTATCAATACAAGCATCACAGAGTTGAGGCATTAAGAAATTGTGAAACTGCAACAACTGGTATGCAGTGAGATGGTGCACTGAAATGTTTCTTCCGTCAGTGAAGATGAGACGGACAATGACGACGTGCCCGCAGCCCCAAGCAAAGCGTAGATCACTTCACTTCTTTGTTTGATTAGAGACGCGTTAAACTCACATTAAACTGATGGCGAATATTACACATGGTTTGCGCAGCTCCATAAAATTCTGACAAGACCTGAAAAAAGCATACATTGTACAGACATTAATTCAACGCTTCAGAGCCAATGAGGTGCAATCTTCGTTTCAGTAAAGAGCACATTCGTGTTCATTTGAACGAGAATCAACCGTCTGTGCTCAGAAAGATTTAATCGTGGTAACAGAACGAAGAAAAAAAATCGAAACTACTGCTGCAGTGAAGATACTGATGTATTTATTTAGCGGCTCCAAGTCCCGACTATTTCGATATAACGAGGTTGTACTGTATTCCCTAAGGTAACCTTTATCAAGAAAACGTTCGTACTTGTAAAGTTTATTGTGCCGCTCTCGCAGCCAGAAACATGGATATTTACCTGTTTTCTACGTATTTTCAGTAGGTGTTATGGTCGCACAACTCCAATGCTTTGCATGTTGCCGCCTGGTAGATGTTAGTTACTCTGGGAGTAAGTTGGCTGTGAAATTTTGTATATCAGAGAAGCTTCAACTTCGGCTTTCTGTTTTTTTTTCTTCGTTTTATTAAGTTCTCCACACCAGACAACAAGAGCTGTGCAAGTGCATGAAGTAGAGCTTACCCAGTAATTCTCATCCACTACCTTCAGGCTTGCTGAGGAGTTGCCAAGCACAGAAAGCCCGCACTGGCTTCACCGGACGTTATTGCACATTGGCAGGCGCACAAACAAAACAATAGCAACCGAGAAATTGGCAATGATCATCCCATCCCCGATATTGTACTCGGCTACCCCTCATGCAAGACAACCGCAAGGTCAAGCATACGGCATTTACTACGGGAATGTCCTGTATTTCATAGCAGCCTCCGTAAGTACGTGGGCACAATAACGACGCTGGACGAATAGACAACTCTACAAGAGGATACCCGCGAATGTCTCCTGGCGCGCTATGAGTTCACAAAGGATACTGGAGTAATAAGAATGATTCTTTCCTCTCCCGCTATCTTTATTTCACAGCATAACTTATAACCCTCCAGTTTTATTCAATAGTCAGTCAGTCAAGAACTTTATTGAGGTCCTGAGGGGGTTTAAGCCGTTGGAGATCGCACGCGGGGAGCTCCTTGGGCCGAAACGGTAGGCGACGCCCAAGTCGGGACGGGAACGTGGTGACGCTCCGCCAGTTCTTGGGCCCTCTGGACGGCCTTGAGTTGGAGTGTGAGGTCCGGGCTTTTGAGGGCTTCTTCCCATTCGGGCTCACTGGAGAGAGGGCCCTCTGGTAACGCGGTACATTGCCAAAGCATGTGCGAGAGTGAGCAATAGAGTTATGGGCAGTCTGGGCAATTTGCCGGGATTTCTTAATTGTAGTGGCTTAATAGGCCTCGTGACGGATACGAGTCCGTTTGCAGCATTCGAAACGCGGCCGCCTGCGCGCGCTCGAGTTTGGCGTGCGGGATCGGGTATTTCATTCTGCCTTTTCGCTAGTGTGAGGTGATTTCTTGGTAAGTGAGTAGCGGGTCATTAGACTGAATGTCCAGCCCCTCGGAGGCCGTGGGACCGTCGCGGCGGGCAAGTTCTCGCGCACGGTCGTGGGCCGTTTCATTGAGGTTGGGTTTTTGCGGGTGAATGTCTTTCCCCATGTGAGCGGGGAACCAGGAGAGGCATCATTTGCACTCTTTTGAGCTTGCTAGTAGTATATGCGCTACCCCTTTCGATACGTTGCCGCTTTCATAAGCCCGAACTGCAGCACGCGAATCCGTGAGGACATGGGTAAATGTAGGGTCTGCCATGGCGATGGCTACGGCTATCTGTTTTGCTTTAGCGCTGGTGGTCGATTTAACCGATGGCGATGATCGTAACGTTCCGTTGCCGTCCACAACTGCGATCGCGAAAGTTGATGTATTGCCGTACTGGGCCGCGTCCACAAATGCGGTGGCTTCACGATCCGCGTCGGAGCGGTCGAGAATCGCGCGGGCGCGGGCCCGGCGCCTACCCACGTTGTATAGTGGGTGGACGTTCCTGGGAAACGGTGAGACTCTGTAGTTGTCTCTAATTTCACTCGGTAGGGTAACAGCGTGCTCGAGATAGGGAGATGGGGAGACATTAGCTGCGCTTAGAATTAGTCTACCAGCTTTGGACGAGGACAGGCGGAGTATTTGCGCCATAGTCTATTCAATATTGATTTATTATTATTATTATTATTATTATTATTATTATTATTATTATTATTATTATTATTATTATTATTATTATTATTATTATTATTATTATTATTCATTTATACTCTTCGTGCTCCACCCATCCCCTTCCCTAGGTGGGCTGATGAGCCATCCTGCCAATAAATTATCTATTGATTCATTAATTAAATGTAAGTGTAGGAGAGCTTAGCCTCATGGGTGATATCTGCTGCTATGTACCTCCTGTTTAGCCGGAAGAGAAAGAGAGGAAAGGCAGAGAGGTTAACCAGATGCTAGTTTCCGGTTTGCTACGCTGCACGGAGGTGGGGGATATAGGGGTTGGAAAGAGGCCGAGAGAGAGAAACAAACATGAACCGATAACACAAAAGGCCTTCCATTGACTCGCGTTCACACAGGCCAGTCGTTTTCAAGAAGCGCAGTAGCGCTTGTACGGCCTTCTGATGCGATGCTAAGTCGTGTCGGTGTTGTTAAATTCTTTCTTCAGACAGCGGCTGGCAGTCGAACTGGTTCATCACGACGGAAAATTATTGTCTCCGCGCACTGTAGTGCGGGCGCTGGGAAAGAACATGTCGAATTGTTTCCGCGTCGCCGTAATCGTCACATGCTGCGGTGTCGGTCATCCGTATACGCGGAACGCGTAGGCATTGGTAATGCGACGCCCAACCATAGCCTACGCAAAAGGGTCGCTTGTCTTTGAGGAAGTCTTGGTGAAAGTCGGAAGGCTTAAGGTTGAATCCAGGGTGTATAAACGGGCGTGCATAAAATGTGGTTCATTCCACTCTGATGTACTGCATTGGCGTGCAAGTATAGTCGGAGCATCCTTGCAGGATCCGTCTCAGACAGCGGCATTGATAGGCGGTTGTCTTCTACATGAGCTAAATGAGCAGCTTGATCGGCACGTTCATTGGCATGATACCACAGTGACTTGGTAGCCACTGAAAAATTATTTCATGTACTTTCTCACTCATGTGGTGTACGGCCTCTGCTATTTCGAATAACTCTTCACGCGGACCGCGCCGTAAGGCTGACAGTAAACACTGCAGTGCCTTGTTGGAGTCGCAGAAAGTCGACCAGTTCGTCATTAATGAGCTGTAGTGTGACTCGAAGCGCTGCAAGTTCTGCGGTCGTCGACGTTGTCAAGTGAGACGTTTTCAACTTGATAGTGATGGCTCTTGCTGCAATGATGACAGCTGCGGTAGAGCTGTTCGTGAGGACGGAGACGTCGGTGTATATGTGTGTGTAATTCCGGTACTTCTCATATAAGAGGAGCAAGAGTTAAGAGTTAAGAGTTAAGCTGTTTAAGAGTCGGTGATGACATATCTGCTTTTTTACGGATGCCAGGTTTGTTTAGCCAAACGACACACGACAGGTATGGGCTGGTTCGTGCAAAGAAACAAGCAAGTCAGAGAATTCGAAATAAGTATAAAAAATGTAAATCAACGTCGTAACTCGCTTATAAATAGTTCGCAGAAAGTTCAGTTAAGCACACGAAATAAATAAAACAAATAATGAAGCCTAGTCATGGACAGTTCACTTAAGAGCAAGAATGGTCGCCCAGTAATCATTAAGTTTTTAGACTACCGCGAAAAACATTCCATCCTAAAAGCTTGCTATAAGCTCAAGGGAACGGAATTTTCGATCACGGAAGACTTTTCTTTCGCCGTTCGAAATATTAGAAAGAAGTTATGGGAAAGCTCTGCGGAAGAGAGATCGAACGGAGCTAGGGTCACGCTATTTTTTAACAAGCTGTGTGTAGATGGTGTGATGTTTGCTTGGGACTCAGCGAACAATGCTCGCTACAAAATTTCTGGAAGAAAGAAATGACCACAAAAGGAAGATAGGAGGACATTAACAATAATTAGTATTAATTGTCGTAGCGTTGTAAACAAAGTCTCCCATCTGGAAGGTATGCTGTTAACGCATAATCCCGACATAGCTGTGTTAACAGAGACATGGTTAAATGAAGAAATATTTGATTCCGAATTTGTGCCAAGAAACTATAAAGTCTTTCGGAAAGACCGCGACAGAAGAGGTGGCGGAGTGGCTATACTGTTCAAAAGCACATTTCAGATTTTAAAACTGCCTGATGTTGCTACAGTTGAAGCTGTCTTTTGTAAAGTATATGCTAACAATTTCCGATATATCGTTGGTGCTATCTATAGGCCTCCCGGTTCTTCTGTCGCTGTCCTAGATGAAGTTAAGAAATATCTTTATTGCTACACGAAACCAGACGATAAGTTAATTTTAGCTGGAGATTTTAACTTACCAAACATAAACTGGGCTACTTTTTCTGTTGAATCTCCGCACACTGTAGGAGATGCTCTGCTTGATATCATGTTTCATTTCGATCTCTTACAAATTGTGAAGAACCCTACTAGAATCCAAGAAGATTCTTCATCAATACTGGATTTATTCTTGGTACGAGGCAATATCAAAGAAAAACTTTCATGTAATGTAGTGGCCGGTATTTCTGATCATCAAGCCGTAATCTTGGTAATAGAAGACATATTATTGGATCGAAAGGGTGATACTCGACACTTTCCGAATTTTGCCCGGGCTGACAATGAATCAATTATTGATATTTTAGATCTTCATTATTACAGTTTTCTGCACAGCACTTGTAGCGTGGATGACCTGTGGCTTGTTTTCAAAAACATTGTTCGTGACTGCATTCAGCGTTTTGTACCAGTGATATGCAAGAAGTCAGACAATAACAATCCCTGGATTACGCGAGAAACATTGCAATTGCAGCGCAAGCTAAAGCGATTAAAGAAAAGAATAAAAAAATCAAGCTCAGTCTTTTTAGAGGCAAAAGTTCATGAAGTTTCAGAGAAATTAAAACAGTGCATTCTGAAAGATAAAGAAAAATACTACATTAAGCAACTTCCAGCTTTTATAAAAACTGCACCTGAAAAGTTTTGGCGGTCAATTGCACCAGTTTCTCGTTCTACCGATGCATTTATTATACATGGACAACATGTAAGTGACGATGTCCAGGTTTCGGCAGCATTTAATAACACCTTTAAGAAAGTTTTCACGAAAGATTACGGGCGTCTCCCACCCTTTAGCATGTCACTTCCTTCCATGCCTGATGTTATAATTTCTGAAGAGGGTGTTTTTAATCTATTGTTAAAACTGGATATTAAGAAATCACCTGTTCCAGATGATATTCCAAATGCCTTCCTTAAACAGTATGCAGAGTGGTGTTCAAAGTATTTGCGCGTCCTATTCACTCGATCATTGAAAGAAGGTGTTCTACCGTGTGATTGGAAAACTGCTAGAATTAAGCCTTTGCACAAAAGTGGAGAGAAGACGTGTATTGAAAATTATCGCCCTATTTCATTAACTTCAACAGCGTGCAAATTATTGGAGCACATCATTCATAAGCATCTAACTAATTTCCTCGACGAGCATAATGTACTGGCAGCTGTTCAACACGGTTTCAGACGAGGGTATTCCACATGCACTCAGCTGGTCGAAACAATCCATGATTTTGCGACAGCAATCAACGAAGGAAAACAAACTGATGTTATCTTTATGGACTTTCGAAAAGCTTTCGATAAGGTTTCGCACAAGAAACTACTTCATAAACTCAGTTTTATTATAAATAATAAACAGATATTAACATGGATACAATCGTACCTATCTGATCGCCGTCAGTTTGTCGAACTGCATAAAACTTGCTCCAATTACGTTCCTGTCGATTCTGGTGTTCCCCAGGGATCCGTCCTCGGCCCCCTACTGTTTTTAATGTTTATTAATGATATTGTTAAAAACCTGTCTGTACGTGTTAAGCTATACGCGGACGACTGCGTGCTGTATGAGAAAATAAGTTCGACTGATGATCAAATTAGGCTGAATAATGATTTTGCAAAAATAGTTTCTTGGTGTGAGAAGTGGCAAATGTCAATTAACTTTGAAAAAACCGTATTTATGAGAATAACACTTAAAAAGATCCCTCTTCTATATTACTACACTGCTAATAATAATTTTCTTCATGAAGTCACAGAATATAAGTATCTAGGTCTATGGATCTCTGATGATCTTTCTTGGACCAGGCATGTCGACTATGTTTCAGCAAACGCTCTCCGAAAGCTATTTTTCTTACGACGCTCGCTTAAGCTAGCAACCCCTGGTACACGCCTCCTTGCCTACAACACTATTATTAGACCAATCTTAGAATATGCAGTAATTATCTGGGACCCTTTTACAAAGGTAAACATAAATAAACTTGAAAGAATCCAAAAGAAAGCAGTAAGGTTTATATATAACACTTACGGGCGAGCATCAGTCAGTGACCTCCTCAAAAAAAGTGGTTTACCCTCTATTCCTAACAGAAATCGCATATGTCGCTTAAAGTTTTTCTATCAGTTAATTAATAATAATTTCAAAGTTGACACCTCCAATATCCTTATCTATTCCTCGGGGTACCAAACTAGAAATCGCCATTCTCTTTCTATAACACCATTAAATCCGCGAGTTAATTGTTTTAAATATTCCTTTTTTCCAAGGACCATCACTGATTGGAATAACCTCACGGATGATGTTGTCAGAGAGACATCATTACATTCATTTCAAGAGCATCTGAATTGATTGTTGTTAAGTGACCTTGTCACTGTATTCTCTTGTTGAATTTCTATGTGCAATTTTGTTTTCTTTGTGTCTGTAATTCTGTATCTTAACGCAATGTTTCCCACCTGCTATGATCTTGTGTACAAGATCGCAGTATTCATAAATAAAAAAATAAATAAGTCCAAGTTGGCACATTGTACGTTCCAACACCTACAATACTGCTCGCGATACCCTTTGATTGATTGATTGATTGATTGATTGATTGATTGATTGATTGATCTTGCCGATATAATAAATAATGTCTTCGCATTAAAAATAGCCTGGACAAGTGAAATTGAGTGAAGCGATCTCGCTTCTTTTTACGATCCGCTCGTGTGTTTGTATAGGAAACCCATTCTGTCGGTTGCATCTCCAAAGTCCAATTTGCTGTTCTAGCTCGCTTTATATTATATCAATCATCAGCCGAAAGTTGCAAAAAGCAAGTGTTCTATGAAATATAGAAGACGATCTATATAGAAGACGATCTGCCATTGGAGACTGATGCCCTCCTTGATATTTTGAATTTTGTTTAAATATTTTGGCTGCCTAATTTTTCAGTCCACTGGGTATCTGTCCATTCTGAGCCGATCCCTCAGAATGGCTATGTGCCACTTTGGCACAAGCGGTATAGGATTAATAAATGCATTTGTGTAGTAATTAGCAGCGCGTACACCTCTCGCCGCCATTCTTCCTTAATTAGTCCTCGTCATATCGCTCCGTTAACCTCTTACAATGTTGGTACTACCGGTTTTTTTTTTTTGTTTTGTTTTGTTTTTTGCTTTTTGTCGCGGGATACTTTATATGCTGATATAGCGGATGTGGAGTACACGGACATAATCTTGATAATCTGGAATACCTTACGACGGCTTTCTTTTTTTTTTTCACTTAATAACCTCAGCGTATGCCCATTTTTTTTTTTTTTTTCATTCGGACCGTGTGAAGCGCGTCTGTCGCGTCCCAGAATTGAATTCGGGAGCTTCAGGCTCAGTTCACAAAGAAAATCTTGTGATCCGGTTAGATCCGGCCAATAAAAGCGCACGAAACAGCCGCACTAATTGGCTCTTATTGATACTTATTATTTCTTATTGGCTCACTTATTGGCTAACGTTGCTTTCTTAACGCTGCACGCTTTTCGGCAAGATGGATCGTGGCCTTACATATTTTTCCTGCCCTTTCCATTTGCGAATGTTTTTCGGCGCTATCTATCCAGTGCTGTGGCCATACTGTCTCTACAGCCCGAAGTGTTGAGGATGTGCTATATCTGCTCTGGCTTTTCTTGGTCAAATGCTTATAGGACACGTGTGATACACTGAAGAAAAAAAAAGAAATAAAAGAAGATGTGCTTGTCCCCAAACAGAGATGGATGTGCGATGTCTCATCGTTCAACAAAAGAACTGTTTTTCTTTCATCTATTCCCTTTTTGGGGAACAGCCATCATAACTTTGCGCGGCTCTGTGGCGAAAACCTTTGAAAACACGTGTCGCTTTGCCGAATTGCAGAAGGTCTATCTAAATGTGATAAAATGCCTCAAACACTAACACCAAGGGTTGGGGTAAAACCGTCTGGGGTCAGGGGCAGGGGGGGATGTCTGTGCAGAGCTTCTTTTCCTAGTTGTGAATATTTGGTCTAAGTGCGTCATGGAGAGTACAGAACACTATTGAACGTGCAGTTGAAATGGTGCACGAAATATAATGCAGATGTGCGCTTAAGAATGGCCCAAGAACTAGCACTGACGAGAAAGACAGGACAGGTGCCAACTTGCAAGTGACTTATGTTCGGAAGCCTACACCGAAGTAAACATCGGACGCATGCGCGTTCAAACGCACAATAAAACCATGCAAAATTCATATCGTTTAAACAGCCAAACCTAAAGACTGCTGCTGATTGCTATAGGCGGATAACGAAGGAACACTGACACAGTGCGCTCCCTTTTGCTTGATAGGAAAAGCCAACATTTATTCTCGGGAAGACTAGTCGTGGATTTTCGGAAAAGTTTTATGTGCCCATAGACTGTCTGTACAAGCTACATAAGCTTGCAAGCAGCCTACACCTACAATTTGTAAATTACGATATGTGCCACAAGGAAACTATTTAAAAACTTAATGATTTTATTTTTGTAAATTAGTCAAATATGCGTTTTGATTTTTCGTGCACCTGTTCGTGCAATTCAGTTCAAGGATTAGAAGTCTGCTGTCTGCCAGTGATGATATCTTTAAGTTGGTTGGAGTCTCCACAGAAACACGCGGTATGTATATTTATTTGGGTCACCTGATGGTACTGACCTTTCTGAAATTCTGTTTTTCGCAAACCCCTAGCGTTATAAAAACACTTCCATTTTTCAGTGATAACTTACTTACAAGCCTAGTTAGTTAGTTAGCTGATTAGTTAGTTAGCTAGTTAATTAGTTAGCTAGTTAGTTAGTTACTTTGTTAGTTAATTTGTTTGTTTGTTTTTTCAACCGTCGACTAGGGGAGGATCATAACAATTGGGAAGCAACAGCAACAATAACACCAAAAAAATCAAGACCAGAAGCAATGATCGGCACTTCAACTTGGGCTAGCGCTTTGACGTATGTCGGGCTTCGCACAAATCTAGTCAGAAGCAGGTCCCTAAAAAATTCTGCAGTATTACGTGCCATAGCCAGGACGGAAACACATCCCTACACAGCCCACCGTTCTGCGAAGGGCGGGCTCGTTTAACCGTCACTATTCATCAAGCAAGAATGTGTGCCTTCATCTCTGTTGGCGCACGCGCCCTTTTCTCGGATATCTATATGTAGCAAAAAACAAAAAAAGAACTCTCATGGATGTTTTATAGAGGCACACTTATTCGACGTCGCTCAGATAAATTTTTTAGGAGCATGAGAACTTTGGCGAAAGCGGTCAAATCTGCAATCATAGGCTGATGATAATGTTAAAAAGTAAAGACAAGAAAATTGCCAAGGAAGTCTGCTGCTGTTTCCCAATATAGTTTTTCTCTCTCCCCTTCACTTCATTTGAAGGTAATATCTGTCTTTTAAGCTTTTATTTTCACAACTTTGAGTATAGGCGCGCGTGCTTGCTTTCCATAGGGGTTCCTGAATTGAAGTGAGGGTACGTAATTGCACCACCGATGCGCCCTTCTCGTAACACGTCATACTTTAGTTTTCTGTTACCGCTTCGTTACGACTGCCTAGATCTCCTTTTCACGAAATTTTCTCGCGCGGGCACACAAATTTCTTCGCATTTCTGTCCCTTCTCGCTGTGTTCATTATTTTGGCATGGTTGGTGCTCTGGTTCAAATTTCTTTGCCTCTTTTGTGCATGGCTTTTGCTCCTCCCGAGCTATTATTTGCATAAAATTCTGACCCAGTAATAATAGCTTTCCAATCTGCGTCTGTAGATCTTCGAGATCAGATGAACGGTCAGCTTTCTTTTTAATTTCTTTCCCTGATCTTTTCTGTTCGTCTTCTTGCCTGTCCCCAGCGTTGGCCTTTTATACTTCCTCGCACGCAGGTCACGAAATTGCATAGATATTTGCGCCAGAATAGTCTTTCTTTCTTTCTCGTGCCGTTTTCAATCGGTGTCTACGCGAAAGAAATCCGCCCTAAGGAACCAGTGAGGAGGGGGACAGCGGAGGCGGGGGGGAACAAATCAGCACCAATCTCGTGGCACGTGCGTCTTATTGAACGGCGTTGCGTGCAGGGATCCCGCTTCTATCGGGGACATTCTGGGCCGCCTACGGCTCCACCTTTACCTAGTCTCAGTAGAAACGCGCACTGGTCTGAGAGCTACCTGTGTAAATACGCATTGCATGGCCGCAGTATACTTTCTGTAGACGTCATATACGTTGCTTTGTCTTCATCTAGAGGGTATCTATAGAGGACATTCACAGGATATCTAGCCGTAGTAGCGCTCTAGACAGTGTAATCTAAATCTCGACGCCGCAAGTGCATAAATTGTCTATTGGCATGCGGATGGCATATAATATACCTTGCTTGCAGGAGCACCAACCTAGCGAATGCGCTATCAAGTCTCACATCGCCAGAATCCAAAATGATATACTCCAGTTGCAGGCCTTTCTGCAACGCATTTATTTTAATGGTGAGAAGGACCAACCATGATTAACACTAGACTATAGAAGATGTATTTTATGGATTGTTGCAGTAATTGGCTCATGTAGGCTTAACAGGTGCAAGCTCGGGATTCCATAACAGCCTAAATATATACCTAGATTTCGGATATCCATGCTGCTCATTAATGGGCAGTATATATTGCAATATACTTTACAGTCAGTGGGCTATATGTACATGCTCTTAGAAGTGTTTACCTATTTTATATATTAAAACTGGACTTTCTACGGACAGTCTTTGTATTTCATTACCTTACTTTAACAGGGTCCATGTACTTTTTACGGTCTGTAAGTCCGTGAACAACATGTGTGTTCTCTGGAGTATCTATAGGAAGCCCGTGTATTACGACTTTCTACAGCCTATAAACAGTCTGTCTGCCTGCCTACACACAGTGTGGAACCCCTTGCGTCTCTCGCCCACTTCTTACCTCTCGTTTTCGTCTCCTTAGCGCTATTCTATCGTGACGTGGAAGGCTATGTATTTTTGGACTCAAATGTACATAGTTCATAAGCTGTCTATACTATATACGTCATAGACTATACAATATGAGCGTCTGTGAACCGTCTATGTAGTGCTCAAAGGGTGTCTGTATTAGGTATATATAGGCAGTGTATTTGCCCTGGCAAATTTCTGCAAGGTGGCACGCAGGGCATAAACCTTGCCACACCGTACCTAGGACGTCGACCTTCGACACTTACCACCAGACTGCTACGCAGGATGCTGCGACACGGATTGTCACACAGCGGTTAGTAGGTGCCAGTGGCCTATTACCGTCTACTGTGTTTCCTTACTGCGCATAGGCGACGTGGCCATTAGGGAACATAGATTTGCGCGCGAATAGCTTAAACGCCGGTCGCATATAAATATGCTTCGGAGGGATATATCGTTTATTTTTGTCTTACTGTCCTTTTTGCGCACATTTTTAATTCGTATCATGACTTGCACCTTCCTGTTTTTATTCTTCTCGTACTTGTCCTCTGGATTTAATAGTGTTATACTACGTCTCCGTCAACCGGAACTTATCGCGGAGAGCTATCCACGCTATCTTTCGTTGGACCTAATCTCCCTCTTTCTTAATTCTTGTTTCATAAGAACTTTGAGGCATATATAAATTCATGTTTGCTACCCAACTTGACCAAACTGTTTTCGGTTATACGTTTACCACTCCCCAAATTCCATTGCTTAGAACAATGAGCCGTTCTTCCTTACCTGCTTTCATTATTTGCTATGTTGGCGCAGTTGCGTGCTACAGTGAACAAATGCCCCCTTATCAGCTTTCCGTTATCAAGATGCCAGCGTCCATGGACAGGCGATGATGTCGTCTGTCCAACAGCCATAGCGCCTTTTGGTATCCGCAACAGCAAACACACGGCGCACCGTGACAGCGCCCATGGCGGCCGAACAAAGACACTCACAAACACAAACATACGGAGAGAGAGAGGCCGTCTGATCTGTACCACAACGTCGTCTGGTATTGAGATCTGTAAATAGACGGCTATGTAAGGTGCCTGGAGCTGCGTTGAAAGGCAGTGGAGAGCGATAACACTCGCCTTAAACGATCTCTAAACCAAGCACCACTTCCGTGCATGTGCTGCTGACAGCGGCGCTGTTTCTGTATAGCATTCGCGGCGCTGCACGTTTTAAAGAAGACCGGCTAAGGAAGAGCGTTGTTCGCCGTTCTGCATGCAGACCTCGACACTTTCTGGAGCGCCTTGGGGACACGTCATATTTCAATATATTTCCATACATATTGATTATATATTGTAACGGGAATAATGAAAGAAGGCCTGGATTCTCTTGCGTTTTGTTATTTTTGCACTAGGAGCTCTGTCTGCCGTAATTTGAGCTGACAATGGCGACAAGTGATATGAAATCTAGGGATCAAGTCTCCCATTAAATGTCTTCCAAAACTTACTTGTCTCCGTCTCGGCGTTGCATGCAGCACATATTTGGCCTGCAAGAGTGGATTGCTACATGCATCGATGCGTAATATACGTGGCCTATTGTCTGGCCCTAATTATGACTGGTAATTCTCACAATTACATAAAACGTATTGCACAAGGCCTTCGGCTGGATCTCTTATGTTATTTTGGACTCTGTCGCTAAAAGACATGTTAGTGCATTCACTTGGCTGGCGCTCTCACAGGCAAAGTGCGCGTTAGTACAACTTGCTATTCTTTTTTTTAACTCCGCTTCAATCATACCAGACCAAATATAAAAAAAAACACGCATACGGCATGTAATTGCATGTAATACTAAGTCTTATATTTTGTGTTACAAAATATGGCATAACTATTGCATGCAAGGCGTCGCAGATCTGAGTGTACCGAACTGTAACTGTGTGACACGTTCCACTAACCAGCAGCCACAGTGCACCCTCGCGTTCGCGACCAAAATATAGTGCGCTGCCTACCGGAAGCAAAAGAAGGTGCATAAATAATACGTTATTTCATCTGACCTTACGACCTTAAGTTGTAGTTGTAACATATGAAGCAGTTATTCCGTACAAGGCGTCGTAGATCAATAATAGCTACACTCATGCGAAACGCGCGGAGGGACTTTTATGACTGCACTATTGCGCACTTTCCTCAACGTATACATAATGAGAGTTAAAGGGAGGATAGCCAACCACTAGAATTTTTTATTATTATCTTAGTAACCTACAAAGAGCCCCCGTCTCTGACCAACTTTTCTCAAGCTTTCTGCTCAATACCCTGGCCTGCCAGTTTTAAACTCCTGCATAATGAATTCTGCTCCGGCTTTCATAACTCAGCTCCTCCCCAAAGCTCCCTCTGAGCTAGCCTAAAAATGCAGCTTCTTTTAACTGCCGGCCCTAAGCAACCTCGAAAATTTCAGACAAAGGGCGTGCTGAAAATCTTGAAATGAGTTAATTTTATTAATCTTATTACTAGTGTTCCACACTGCTTGCTGCGAATGGCTTCCGGTCTTGTGTATTGCTATATTTTCCTTTTTTGCTAACTCAGTGCTCAGCTGCAATGAACAGCACGATCTGGAAACAATGTGGCGAGCGTTAAAATACTTCTTTGGGACGTATAGGGATGAGTGACGCTTCCTTTATCAAAAAAGAAATCGTTATGAAATTGAGCACGTGATATGATGCATAGAATAAAAGAGAACACATTGTGTCCTTATTTTTGGTATCTGTCTCTTTGTGCAGTTCAAAAGAAAGATGACGTGGTTGTGCGTGCTTCCATTTGTGTTATGTCTGTGTGATGTTTTATCATATGCTTAACAAGTCCTGGGTCTTTTATTCTAACCTACCATTTGTCAACTGATGGATAAATTTCATTGCACCTTATACATTTTTATTTTATTTATTTATTTACATTACCCCTAAGGGCCCTCACATGAGGGTAATACATAGGGGGGGGGGGGTACAAACATGAAATATACACAAGAAATAAAACTACATAAAATAAACATACACACAAGGAACATAAAATATATAGATATGAACAAGGGGTAAATGCACTTAGTCATGAAAACACAAGAACATTTTACATATGTTAATATGTGTATATAGGCATAAGTAATATCTAATCTGCTACCACTAATCGTTTTCTTGCAACAAAGTTTGGAAAGATGGTAGGCTAACTTCAGTAGCTATGTGTGATGGTAGGTTATTCCATTCTATTATTGTGCGAGGAATAAAAGATTTTGCGTAGAGCGACGAGCGGCACATTATGCGTTTTACTTTGTTAGCGTGGTCACGGCGCGGGAAAACTGCAGGGGGTGGTGAAAAGAAGTCTTCGTGAAGCGTGGAATGGTGATAAAGCTTATGAAATAAGGTTAGGCGAGCAAACTGGCGTCGACGTGATAGTGATGGAGATGATAGTGATTGTATTATATTACTTTGGGCTGCTCTATTCTTGGCCAATTCCCCAGACTTGGTATGCGCCATTGACGCGTGGGCAGTACATCTACACTGCTCTGCGGTTTGTTACGTGACCCAGCGCCGCGGTACGCAGTGCGGCAGAAGCAACGTCTATTTAATACTTTGAGAGATTAAGAAGAAAAAAAAAAAGGTGAGAGTGCTGAGGAACCGTGTTCGACTTTAATGGCGTGATACAGCAGAAGCGATTTATACGAACTAGAGTAACGAGATTAGTCGGGAAACGAAATGGTCACCATGCTTTCGTTGCTTCGCTGCTCCTGACTTCATTAACTGATTTTGTACCGGCGTGTCCCAGGGACTGAAACCGGTAGGTAAACGAAATTAAAGAGAGAAGTCCGGTAACAAAATCGCTGTTACGCTCTCGGCGTTTCGACACTATGCGGTTCATTAAATTGAATCCTTACCGGCTTGTCGCGACATTGCAGGTCTGATGGAAAGCGGGTGTTGATGTCGGTGAAAGCCATGTTGTTTCGTGCAAAAATTACTAGGGCGAACTCTGGCACTGCGATCGCTCAACTAACTACGGGAATGAAAGAATGATAGGTATTACATGGATCTGTCTAATCTTGTTTACCACATTTGTTGTGGCTTAATTTAGTAAGCTTTATCTTTTGTTAGTATCCACGCAAACATTCTTTTTCTAAGCGCTCGAAAGAAATTAGTTCCTGTTCACAGACATAATCACTGTCAGTTGTTGCACATATAACGTAACATTTTGTTGAATACGATCAACTTGCAATGTTGCGAAGCCGTTTGAAGCCACTGAAACGAAGTTCAGGGAAATGTATGGCCGAACCGCCGTTACTTGCAGCTCGCGCACACCACTAGCGCCTGATTTACCCGCAGTAATTCTTGTACGAAACGCTATAGGAAAAACCTCTCAGCGCGCAAGAGCAGCTACAGCTCTTCGAATAGGCGGAGGAGGCTTAGAGAGGAGAGAGGGTTAGCGCGACGCAGATGGCGAGAGTCATCAGAGAGGAGGATGGTAGGCGGTAGAGAGAGAACACGGAGCGGCGGCAACATACTGCGCACCGACCGGTGGGCCCGCGGCACTGGAGAGACCCCCGAAGAGAGTGCCAAGGCTGTGAGCGATCGCACAATCGCGTACGGCACGACGAACGCCGGCTCGTCGCAAACGGCGCCGCTGTCGGCGCACGCTGCCAGCTGTCGCTTCGCCCCCAAGAAACGCCGAACGGCGTCACTCTCCACTGTAGTGTTAAGCATAAAAAAAAAAGAAGATAGAGTGGGAATACTCTGTGGCCGCTAGTCGGACGAAGCTAAATGTGAGTGTATCCACATCGAACGATTCACATTTGCCTGCTTCACCGTTCTGGAAGCTGTTGCCGCCTTCAAGCTGCATTCAACGCGTCGAATGCTTCCGAGTGAAACGCGGGACGTTCATTGATCGTCGAAGACAACGCTTCTGTCGCCGTACATCTGCTCACGTGCGTGTGTGCCTCTGCAGTGGTCGTGTATCGTCTGATGTTGTTTCGCGAATGCATTTACGCCACCGTTTACTTTGGAATAATTCGGGACACGATAGAGCTGACCTCTAGCGATAGCGCTTCGTTGGAGTATGTCAGGAAGCGGCTTCTGTCAATTTGCGGTAACGAGGCATCTGCTGGAACCATGAATGAACTTAGGGCCGCAAGAACCATTTCGCGCTGAATTGGCCGTCCCTTGAATGACGCGCGTTTCTCGCACTGCTGTGTCACGACCTGAAATGGCTGAAGTCCCAGAGAAACATACTGTGGATCTATCGCATAGGCCTGTGTACAGTTTCACCGGTGAGCACTTTACTCATCGCGACCTACGACCTCTTCGGCCTTTGATTCTACGCTGCCCTGTGAATAGGCGCTCGGCACTCTAGGCGAAAAAGAGAACCACGTGAAGAAGAACGAAGGTTCAGTGAGGAGGCGGTGCAATACTGTTCTTCTTCTGAGGCTTCGCCCCACTGGGAGTGGCCCAAATTTAGAACCTGCCGCGCGCAGTGCCTTCTCTCCTTTTCCGCTGAGTGTGCTGCGTACTCTCCCGCGAGCCTATCGTTCAAGAGAGCTCGCCTCTGCTCGCAGGCGGGCAGGGAAGTGTCTATATCTCCGGAGAATCGTCGCATCGCGAGCTGAATCGAAGTGCGCGCGTGAGAGAGAGCGTGTCTGTATATATATCGCGATCTGTTTACGGCGCGCGCGCCGCTCTTGTGCTGCTGGCACTGCCAGCGTCACGGACACAAGAGGAAGCAGAGACATTCAAAAGAAGCAGACTCGCACAGCCGACGACAACGCGGGACGCTTTCTCGAAAGGGAGCCGACTGAAGCAAGCGCGCGTTCGGACGCGAGTTTGCCTATGGGTCGAGAAAAAGTGGAAACGAGATAACTGCCCTATAGCGCAGGGAAGAGATGAATCGAGAGAGTGATAAAATAAAATAAGAAGGCACAGAAAGCACGCGCACGTTTCTGCGGCTGTTAGAGAAGGAGGAGGAGCGGTTGGAGGAGGAGAGTGGGAAACAGAGAAAAAGAGAGGAGACGAAGAGAAGAGTGAAAGCGGCGGCCCCAGATTGCGCGGATACGGGAGCGGGGCGGACTAGAACTTGTCTCGCAGAAGTGCCGGCGCTCGAACGTCGCCGCAGCGAGCAGCAGCTCTTCGTTGTGTGACATCCTCGCTTTCGGTTTATACTCTCTGCCTCGTGCAGATGTCTCGGCGCTGATCTACGGCCTTCAAAAGTGGCCGATTGTTCTGTCGTCCTCAGTAGATCTGCGTTCGCCGCGTTGGGTGTGCCTCGCGGGATTTTCTTGTTTCAACGTCACCTGCTCGATAATCGGACCCTCCTGCCGCTGTGAGCTTCCGTGGATTGGAATCGCAGCAACCGGGATCGCTGTGCCGGTGACATCGTCTGCTATCATGAGATTTCGTCGTCACCTTCACCATGCGGATTGTGTGAATGCGATAGTGAGCTGTGTCTCCTAAGGCGAAGAAAAGAGGAGAGAGGAAATAGTTCGGCTATCTGACCACGACGTCGTGTGTTGTGATGAAACTTCGTCATCGCCGTGCAGGTTTTGTGAAACGAGTGTAACTCTTGTGTTTTTGGAAGTAAGAGTTGTTGAGTGCTTGCGCGCTGTAAGCCACCATGACATCTTCCGAGTCGGCAGTCGTGCCTCCGCAAGCGCAGAACCAAATTTTGAACCAGCAGCAACAGCAGCAGCAGCAGACAATGATGTCACAGCAGCAACAGACCAGCTCGCAACAACAGCAGACGACAAACCATCAGCAGCAAACGACAGATCGTGCGCCCACGACGGCACCTGCCAAAGGTTACCGAAATCGTGTGGCAGTCACAAGATCGATAAGTCTGTTGAATTACACGAGCAGTGGTCAGAGGATTGACTACCGGCGGCACCGACCTATCTCGCAGCTAGCGTAAGTGTACGGTGTTTCTCTTTTCTTCTCTTTAAATTCGTCAGTTCTCCCGCCGCAACCTTGGTTATTTCGTTGACCTTTCCCGTTATTTCTGATGCTCGGCTTTCTACGCGTTCCTCACGCGTAATGTCCTCTAAAATCTGGCGCCAGACAGACGGCCGCTACAAGTTTCATGCAGCGTAGAAATGTTACCAAATGTTGACGTGCTCTTCAGCAAATATAATATCGTTTCCAACATGAGGGTAACAGCGACGCCGCTTATGTTTTTGTTAACGCTTCCAGAAGGAACTCACAAAACATCACAGTGATTTTCTTTCGCTACATTTAGAACCTTCGTTGTAAGTAGCGGAGAAGTGCGGGAGTGGCCTGATTTAGCCGCAGTGTTTGGATAAGATACAACCCTGTAAGCCAGGCGGAACACACGTGAGACCTCCATGGTGCCACAGGCAAGTTCGCGGCACACTTGCCTGCCGTAAAGCATGCACGTCGCGAGTAGCAATCTGCAGCTAGCTTCTATTGACGCAAATAAGTTCCCTCTGTGAAGTTGTGTTTTGTACATTTGAGGTATTCGCTGTGCTGCGAAATAACGGGACACGGGGATTTCTAACGCAGTGCCTGCTATTCAAACGCACTTTGCCACAGATTAACGAGAGGCATGTTTATCGTTCATTAGCAATTTTGGGCCAACCTCTTGGTACTGGTCAACAAACTGCTCCTACCCCCCCACCTCCCTTGCACCCCACCACCTCCTTTGACCTAATGCGAGTCTGAAATATATAAATATATATGACAGTTTCACCGTTCTATATTCTCACCATCTCTGGCTTTGGCGGATTCACCAGGGCTGCGCTCTGAAAGTGATCACAGCCTGCAAGACACGGCATCCCGGTTCCGAAGCTGTGATCGGAATGCTTCGATCGTTTGTGAGAAACGCGCCGAATTCACAATCCCTGGTACTTGAGAAGCGTTTATCATTGACCTGTTCTAATAAACTGCTCTACCGTATGCGAGCTGCCTCTTTAAATAATTCCCGCGTATGTGGCGTAAAATTTACTCGCCATTTACCCATAATACAGATGTAAAGAATTAAATTATTACACATCCGAACGCGAGTTCTTCTTGTCAGCGCACTAACCTTTGTCAGACATTTAAATCAATAATCTGAACTGTCTGGTAGCAAACCCCCGGCACCGCCCTACACGTTTACAGAAGTGAAGGTCAAAACTTACAGAAAATACCACGTCACGCTTGATTTTTGCAAGCATTGATAAATTGTTTTAACGAAATCTAATTCACGAAGGTTTTATTTCGTATTGACTATTGGCCGGGGGGCCGCCTTCACTATTTATGTTAGCTGTCACGGTGCGGTGTTATTTTTTTTTTTAGGTGGTACAGCAGATGTGTGCATAGGTTGACTCACGTTTTATGTACAGAAGAAAACTTCATACTGTGCGACTGTTCGGGTATTATACGCTGTTGTTAATTTTAGATAACAGAATAGATTGCAACACCAAAATGCGTTACGGACAGAATTCAGCTGCTATAGCGCGCTGTCCGTCACGCTGGCCGGAGTCTTATCGTATATACAGACCCCCTTAGCGAAATGCGTAAATGCTTTTGAGTAGGGCCGCCGATTCCGCGGTCGTTTCAAGTGTGGGCCGTCTGCTCTGTTTTACGCATTCCACCAAAGCCGACCCGTTATGAAAACGCCTGCTGAAATACGTACGCTGTGCATTCTGTCTAGGCTCTAACTTGGGCGAACGTACATTGCACGCGAGGCACATGATGATTCTACACGCCTAATTTTATACGAGGAGTGTTTTACATCGGCAACATTCAGGAGGGAAAGGGGGCAGGCATGGCATACGGCGCAGACGTGCCCGATTGCGCCTGCCACGTGGCGTACGGCACATTGGGTCGCAAGTGCGAAGAGCTGTGAAGAGGTTATTGCCGAGTGTTCACGCTTCAAAGGGCCGTCATAATGCTACCAGTGTCGGAACGGAACAAAAATGGAAACGAAAACAAAGCAAAACAAAAAAAGATATTTTGCCCTGGAACGAAAACCTAACCAGAACATTGTTTATTATTTTGTTTCGAAGTGAAACCGAAATGTTTTTGGCCGGTTTTCGGTTCAAGGGGAAAGTCGGCAATCCGAAACAACCGACTAATATAAGCCTGTCGCTCGGTGCACCAGTAGATCGGCATTGTAGCAAGACCTAGGGCTTGCGCGCTGAAAAGCTTATCGTTTTATTTTCTGCGGGTGGAACGCTTTGTTACCGATGTTCTATAATTCCTTTAAGTTCGTTTTATCGGAACAGCGGTCTCGCATTTCGACGAGTACTCTCGAAGACGTGCTGATTCTAGGATCATACGCAGTTCATTAACTCAAGGCATTGAGCATGACCTCAGAATTTACAATTCACTTATTGCGATGTCTTTTATTGAGAATATGTTTTTATCGTTACTTTGCTACAAAAATTTTTTGTATGCGAACCAGAACTGTTATGAACAGGTACGTATCATATTTCTTTTTCGTTCCGGTGCAGCACCGGAACAGAACATTCTTCAGTAGAACGAAACTAAAACCAGGATGAAAAAAACATTTCTTTCCGAGACCCTGAATGCCACACTCAATACACACTAATGCCAAACTAATACACTAACTAATGCCACACTATTCGCACACTGTCACAGACTCACACTAATGTCACACCCAATGTAGCTCGGGGATCGCACCTTAAGGTAAAAATCTGCATCTTGTGTGATCAGTGTCTTGTGAGACACTAATCTCAATGAGATACGTAAATGTAGGTGCCGATTGTGTAACGTGCATGAACTATCATCGCGTTCCTTTACGTAACATGCTAGGCGTGCGGCCACGCAAACGTCTACGGTCTTCGTTAAAACAGCCCCCCCCCCCCTCTCTCTCTTAGTGAACAAGCACAGTAAGGAAGCACCAGCCTTCTGCCAATCTTATTCTTAAAACACGCTATTGTGAACGCAGAAACAGAGCAGCCTGTGTGATACGTAGTCCTGCACAGTTATGTAGGAGCGACAAGCTTATGCTCTGTACTGTGAACGGAACTTGAACTTGGCTGTCTATTTGGACCTACCATAGATTTAGTACGCGAAGGCTTCTTTGCTCCATTCGTTGAAAACTACAACGACGTATGTATAATTCTGTTCGCGGCGTGGACAGACGACTTATCAACACTCCGCTGCGGCGTTGTTATGTGTATGGAGGACGATGTCCCGCACGCATGCTAAACATAGTTTCAGGTAGAGTGGTGTGAAAGATTGTTCCTAGATGATGGGTTCAGATATATGGAACACAGTTCCGCATATCTATAATGTGCATTTAAAAACGAAATCCAATGCAGGGAACTCCGTTTCACATATTTCCAGTTTTATGTGAAGCGCCATTCCATTTAGGTACAAAAGTTTACCACTTGTTGCTGAAACCAAGTGGACAGAGATTAAAAGTGCAACAGAACAGAAGATTATTGGCAGGGACGGCACGCGTGCGCAAAGACAGAAATAAGTGAAAACAAGAGGAAAGAAGGACGTGCTAGGACTAACGTCACATCGGAATCCGTGCCACTGCGTCCGCTCCTAGCTGTCGCCGGCCGCTCAGCGGCATTTTTGAGGCGGATTTCCCATTGAGGGAGAGAGAGACAGCGTTTACGTTACATGACGCGCTATGCGGAGCGTTTTTTTTCGCGCGTACGGGCCATCGCTCAAAAGCCTCGGAAAAAAAACTGAACAAGAAAAATTTGTCACCGGGCGTCTATACCGTTTCTCTGGCGATGGAAAAAAACCGCGCGCGATCTCTTTGTGATTGACTTGTCGCTACCGGAATGCTTGAGCTTCGCCGAGGCGAACGAAAACCAAAGTCATTTTCATTCCTTCGCCCGTACGTGCTCCCGACCACTCGAGAATAAAACAAGATAATTGATCCATGCGCGGATCAGTAAAACGTTGTATTTGACCCCGTCTCGTTAAGATGAGTTTCTTCCCGAGTGGTTTTCTTTCTATCATATTATTTTCTTCTTTGCGTGCTCTGTTTGTAATGTATAGTGCGTAGGTTGGGATGCTAGGTGGACGTTAACGTGCATTGGTATCGCAGTAGTACTGGCGTTTCTTTCTTTTTTTTGCGCGCGTGTGTGTGTAATAGATGTCATGGGACGTTGACGTCCGTTGAGGCTGCATAACGGCCGGTTCGCGCACGCGTCTTTGGGTGAGACGATCTCGTTTCACACTCCTGCCCGCCGCCGCACTAGCCCAGCGCCTATGGCGTGGCGCTGCTAAGTTCGAGGTCACTGGTTCTATCCCGGCCGCGGCTACCGTATTTCAATGCGGTCGAAACGCAAAAAAAAAAAAAGGAAATGGTGTACTTGGATTTAGGTGCACGTTAAAGAACCTCAGGTGGTCGAAATTTAACCGGAGTCCCCCACTACAGGGTGCCTCATAAAGGGATTGTGGTTTTGGCACGTAAAACCCCATAATTTCGGTAATCTTCGAAATTGTTTTGCCCTCGAGCCGGTGGAATACGGCCGGATATGAAAGTCTACAGACGCCCGTTTTGGCACCAAACGTGCCGATGAACACTCACTCGCCGATTTTGTCCGGGTGTTCCTTTGCATTTCAAGTATTCCTCGTTTATGAAAAGTTAGAACTACTAGAACGCACGCTCATAACGAGTCCTGTCTGACCATTTCTGTCGCAGAAGATTTTCTATTTCCGCCGCCCCCTTCCGTGTGAAGTATTCCCTTTTCCCTTAGCCCCAGTGTTAGGGTAGCAAACCGGACGTTCACTTGGCTGAGCTCCCTGCCTTTCCTCCTCTTGCTTTCTCTCTCCGCCTTGGCTGTATCGAACATTGTTGCCTGTTTGGATTCAAGGTAGCCGAAGCCCTTGGTCAGTCGACTACGCCGCGGATATGGACTTGGAATAAAGACGTTCGCCCGGCACGGAGAAAAAGAAGAAAGAGAAGAACGAACGATAAAGAGAAAAGACGGCCGATTTAAAAGCATCCCTTCAATGCTGAGTGCGTTCCAACAAAAAGCAAAAGAACCGCCAATAGGTTTGCGTCGTTCCGTCTGCGGGGAGCCCCCATTACTTGCAGAGCACGCTCGGTAATCCACCTTGAAAACCGCGCGCTGCGGGCCACCGTGCTGCAGGCTCTCACGCACGTGTACTACGTACGAACAGCGCGAGCGTGTGTACGCTCGCGAAGCGGTTTCGACTGCGCTCGGTGCCTCGGTGTGCATGCCGCGCCGGAATGCCGCGCCACGCGCGTGTTTCGAGCATCTGTTGGCGCTGGCGAAGGAACAGGTGCGCGAAAGCGGCGGATCCAGCGAGACAGTGAGCGCCGGCTTCTCGCGCATACTGCTTTCTTTTTTTTTTTTCAGCGCGTTTTTTTTTTCCGTTCTCTTGATTTCCTCGCCTTAAGCATTGCAGTGAGATTAGCGGCATCTGTCTTCGCGCTAAGTGTGTATGACAAAGCGAAACAAACAAACTTTACCTTCGTGATCGGAACTGTGTATTATTTTGCGGTAGTTAAGCAATGTTATGCCTTACTAAATAAGTGCCACACGAATGGGACGTTATTTAGATAGTTAATGTAGTCGCAATAGCCTGATATACGTAAGTGCGTTGACATTACATGTTTTATAGGTACACACGTACAAAAGTGCCTGTGTGTGTGTGTGTGTGTGTGTGTGTGTGTGTGTGTGTGTGTGTGTGTGTAATACACAACAAATAGGCAGCCTTTAGCGAATCGCCCTCCTCAGCTAAGCTCATTTTACTTTAGCGGTATATCAATGCGGACACGGCGTTCTTCTCTAGAAGAACTTATGTGCGATACAACGCAGTGCTCATCCACTACAGTTTATTCATACTTTATGTAGACTCTGGAATGCATACACAGGCGCCACCACTGTCAGTTGGCAAGGCGCACAAAAACCCGCGCAAATTGTGAAGCTACAAATTTGAGTGAAGCCAAGGAAATACACATGTTTCGAATGCATTTTCTTTGTGGCATTGCTCAGCCACGCACCAGTTAGGTGATGAAACAGAAAGAAAAATAAAGTGATGGGCATAATGATGTTTTGAGTGAAAAGGGCGGCTGTACCTGGTATTCTAGTAGAGGGAGGTACGGAATCCGACGGGTCATACGACTCTCTGTTAGAATAACAGAACGGGTGCCAGGGAAAGAAAATTAGATAGAGTGGTGATATTAGGAGAACAAATAGTTGGGCTAGTTGGTTGAAATGCATCCGCTTATCTGATCGGGAGTTTCGGTTCTTGGCCAACTCAATCAAATACACGGGGTAACACGTGATGTTCAAGATGATAGCCTTGTTTGGTTCTGTTTCGGTTTTTCTATTTATTCGTGGGTGCGTCTGGAATAAACTTCAGTTGTGAGTCAGCGCTCGTCCCTGTCTTTTCTCGATCGGCATTGTCCTCGTGTCTACACGCAAACTTTTTCAGTATGGTGATATTAGGCACTCTGAAAAGCAAATACCTGCAAGTTTAGATAGAACGGTGTGATTTGAAAGTTTGTAGGCAAATAGGATGGGGTCAGGCGGCACGGCCGGGTAGGGTTGATGGCGGTATAGTCGAGGAAATTCTTCGTCCTACATTGTAGCTTAATTAGATTATCATGTTCGTTGCTATGTAATCTCGATCGAAATGTGTTGTAAGTGGTCGATGGTAAATGTGGACATTCCTCGGTAAACATATTGACCGTGGTGTACGCCAATTTAGTTTTGCCGCAAAGGAAGATGAGCGCTTCGACACCGGGTGATCGCGGCGCGCGATACACGCCGAAAATACACCCGCACCTAGTTCCCACATTAAAGGAACTTAAACATATTGACCGTGTTGTATGCCAATTTAGTTTTGCCGCAAAGGAAGATGAGCGCTTCGACACCGGGTGATCGCGGCGCGCGATACATGGCGAAAATACACCCGCACCTAGTTCCCACATTAAAGGAACTTAAACATATTGACCGTGGTGTATGCCAATTTAGTTTTGCCGCAAAGAAAGATGAGCGCTTCGACACCGGGTGATCGCGGCGCGCGATACACGGTGAAAATATACCCGCACCTAGTTCCCATATTAAAGGGACTCAACCCGAAATTGCAAAGAGTATTCTTTCGAAACTCTGTTCTTATTCATATGACGAAAAAAAAAGGAAATGATTATAACAGGACAAAAAGCGGCCCGAACTTATTTTTTTTAATTCCGTCTCGAGACCCCATCTCCGAAATACGCCAATGTGACGTCACGGAGTATATATATACTTTTCCCGTTCGGACGGTTTCGATACTTTCTGTTTTTAAGCGTTTTAGTTAAAGGTACGTTTGACTCCTCGTTCCCGAGCACTCATGCGGAGCTTCAAAGTTAGTTGAAAAACCAATTGCACACTACTATTTCGCACTACTATCACTCTACTATCGCACACAAGAAGCACACTATTATCGTTGTTACGAAGCCGCAATAGCGCTTACTAAAATCACTTGTTCGTGTATTTCGGCTTCATTGTTATTGTTTTTCAAGATCGTCAGTGTCATCGTAGCTCTCTGAAATGACTACTCGATTATTTGCGATTGTAATGCGGTGCCACTCTTTTTTTACCTGTAAAAAAAATGAGAGGGGTTAGTGCGCGGCTGTAAACATTGATAACGTCACGGCAAGGTGGTGCGGGTACTTCATTGCGTCGCCGCCACCCGTCTTTCGATCTTGCGGGAGTTAGTTATCAAGGCGATGGCATTATACGTCCCGTGAGGCTGAAAAGCCGGCGTTTTCCGCAACGAGTGGTAACAAAGATCATTAGCGCCTTGTACGACAGCATTAGTGACACAGAATTAAAGTCTTAACAAGTTAGGCTAAGGTTCTTTAAGGTAGAGTAAGGTGAAGTAAATGGGAATTAGGGTGAAATAAAGTTGGTAAAAATTACAGCAAGGGGGATTAAGGTAGAGTTGTGAAGGACACGTGACAATGTATGACGTCGCATATCATGGACGGAACCAATTAATTTGAGAAGTAATTGTACTTTTGCATTCAAATCACGTTAGTATACTTGAGTGACTGTCAATTTTTATTTGAACGGTAATGTTTGCAACTGTTGCGTCGCCACGAACATGTTGTGCAATGATTGAAGGATGATAATACCAGGTGATGGCAAATACGTTCCGGCAGTAAAGCACATTTCGCAAACGGTGCTCTTTTTCTGTCTCTTTAAGGAGCTAGTCGATCACTGACTTAACAGAGTTTGTTACGATTACTAGAGGGATGATTATGTTTGATGTTTAATGGCGCAAGGGCCAGGTGTGGCCAAAGAGCGCCATGCTAATGTACTAGAGGGAACTGTGGCACCAGTGTCCATAGAAGCTGACTGCACGGGAATGATGGGTAGTGTTCATGGATTTGCTTAAACTCCGTCCTTCTGGCTTAAGATGGCTTCGTGACTTTGCGCAGTGATCCGACAACAGGGTTCGAACTGAGGGCATCTAGCACAGAATCCAGATATTTAAACCATTACGCCATGGCAGCATGGACAAGCGGAACCACTGCAATTAGCACCGATTATGCGTGCTTGCAGTGTCTCAATACCTTCTGCATTAATTAATATATAACTTGCCTTGAACCTCAATCAAATTTAGGCCTAGATAAGGCGTAATAACCGAAGCCACAAGAACGTTTAAACGCTCAAGCACGAACACCAGTAAAAATCCACGTACTTCCCATCATTCCCATGGTAGCTGAATGATGGCAGCGCGAGAGTTCCATCTACAGCAATTATTGCAGGGAACTCTGTGACTGATTGAGACGGAGCGCGGGCAGAAACTGCGACAGGCACGCATGAAGTCGC
Organism: Dermacentor variabilis; assembly: GCF_050947875.1. NCBI lineage: Eukaryota > Metazoa > Arthropoda > Arachnida > Ixodida > Ixodidae > Dermacentor > Dermacentor variabilis. The sequence continues at coordinate 9,853,579 of NC_134577.1, read as the reverse complement.
GGCGTGCGGGGTGTGCCACGCGTGTATACGTGCACATCGCGTCCGAATTTGGCGGCTGAGCAGCTGTTGAGTGACGCACTTCAAACGCTGTATCGTTCGTTTCCTGGCATTTCGTTATACGATGAGCGTCACTCTTCGCGAAATAATTACCCGTGTCATGTCGGTCGCGATGAACCTTTTCCTTTCCTTTTTTTTTTTTTTTTCAGGGGAATTGCGGCGGAAGTACGTGCTTCGAAATTCTTGTTGGCCACGTTAAATAACTTTTCGGGAATATTATAGCCTACACATAGGTCTTCGTTGAGCTGTGTGCCGAATTCATTCTTGCTTAGTTGACACGTGTAAACCGAAGTGCGCCGGCATCGAGAAAAGCTTTCGGTTTTCCAATGAAACTTGTTTAGGGAGTCGGTGCCTCCAAGCCCCAGCAAAAACTGTATGGCGTCAGAACATCATCTCTCTAAAGCCCTTAAAATAAAGTTAGTAAATAGCTAGCAGATGTGTGCGTTTACTAGATCACTGTGTATTTTACGAACTCTTTACCAGTTCTGCACTACCCAGGGGCTGATAAAGCCGTTAAGTTTTGCAGTTGCTAGCCAGAAAGGCTTCTTTATAGTTTTCACTAACTACCAATTCACTATTACCCCGTCCTGCCGTGGTCTATTAGGCTGTGATTGATTGTGACAGTCTTCTGAAAAGTTTATGTAAAATGGTATCGTTCGTTGTGCTGAATTGGCAGTTTTTGTATTTGCACGACTCTACCGCACCGCCTTTTGTAACGCACAGTTATATTACTGCCCAAATATAAAAAAAAAAACTTGGTGCCGATTCTACTGCGCACATCAAGTAACAAAACCTGAGTCAACGTGTACCGTGTTGAAACAACGTTATGTAACATACAAGAAAGGAAAAAGCAGAGAAGGAAAGGCAGGGAGGTTAACCAGTTTAGCTTAACTGGTTTGCTAGTGGAACATACAAAGTCAGCTAGACGCACACACAGCTGAATCTTAGTGGCCAGTCGCTATCGTAGTCCGACGACACCTGCTTTTCGCTGTCTACTGACCACAGAAAGTCATCTTCAGTTCCATCTAATGCATTATAATGGCCACACTTACAGCAAAGCGGAAAATGGCGGCCGCGAACCAAGCCATTAAGAGAAAATAATAATAATAAAAAACGTCCGCTCGATCGGACAGTGTGGCTAGCTACCTTGCTTTAAGCTTTTCTTTTTTAGGCAGATACTGTTGCTTTATTATTTTGAGTAGAATTAGTTACGGTTGTAACGCACATGCAAATTTCAGCGCACTCTTTATTCAAGAAAGGTGTACGTTAGAATCGTTAAATACGGTATGCACAATTTCGTAGCGCCCATATTTATATGCAGATAGTATGTTATAGAAATTTGGCTTATTTACCCATATACATGGGTGCTCACTGGCAAAGCATGTGCTCCCCCTCCCCCCAAAACTAAGGCTATACGCGTGTTCTTTTTTATCGTTGCGTTCTTGATGGCGTTATGTAGTCCATTGTTGCCCAGATTCATTGCGCCAAAATATCTGTGCTAAGTATTCTGTAAACAATATTTGATGCTTAATATAATACTAAAGGCTGTTCTTTTATTTCATATGTACTATTTTATTTTGTCATGCTTCCGCAATAGCATTTTATGGTTCACATCTCTTCCTTCTCTCTTCCTTCTCTCCTACTCCCATGGAAATAATATAACAATGCAAGCGGCACTTGTAAATTGAATATGCCCCACTGTATTTTTGATGATTGTCATTTAGTAGCGTTAGCAACTGCACTACCAAGATAGCGAAAAATCGTGACAAACAATTACTAACATACAGGTAGTATTGTTACGATCGGCTAGCGGGTGAAGCGGCCTTCGAGCCTCCCCTGCCTTCGTTCAATGAATCAGCTTTGTGAAGCTCGCATTACGTTCCACCAGCATTGTCCAGATGACGACGTAGCGCGACATCGACTGTGACGGGTCAACAAAGAAGCTCCCTTCAAATTGACCGCCAAGCAGAGCCCACTTATCGATGCAAGTGTCCAACGTCTTCCTTGCGGACGGCGTTTACACCAGGTTCCCGGATTGCTACATGGCTAAATTCAGAGCGCAAACTACTGGGACACAAGCGAAGGGACAAGAAAAGACAGGACACGGCACTGCTTGCAACTAAAAGCTTATTTGGGAAGTTTAGAGACTTTGCGCCATATGCGGGAGCGATTGCGTGACACTGGAGCCGAAGTCCGGCGGAACGGTGCGACAGTATGGGAGGAATTTTGCGAACGATTATGATTGGCCGACACACCATCACGAGACTCCGTAGTCTAGTAACCCAGGGAAATGTGCTCTTTCAACAGCGCACACCTTTGGCACCGTGAGCTGTGTGCTGACATGTCCTGACGTGCTCTCCCAGAAAGATGTACTCTGGCCTTACCTTTGGCTCATGCTACGAGAAAGAAATGTACTTTGCTCCGTGCTCCGGCCTACCGTTGTGCCCTTCAAGAAGGGCGCAAGCCTCGTCAAGAGTGCTCGGACAACGGCGTGGGCCCGCTTAGCCTCCGTAAAGCGTAGGCCCGCTACCCGTTGAGCGACGCACCGGAAGCGTAGACTAGAAAGCGACCCTCAACTGGGATGCCAGAGACCGCGACCACGACTGCCGAATCCTACAGCACCCAGTTAGTACTAAGATAGGGCTGTTTACTAGCTTGAGCTGGCGATGAAAAATAATAACACGTTTCTTTTTGTGACAAGCAACGTGTTAGTATTTAGTTAGTGAATATGGCGATCTTTTTTTTTTTATATAGATGTGTGGCTTCCAATTTATTTCGATGACAAAGCGACACAAAGCTCGCCGTGCACTCTGGTATGTCTGCTACTGGAACGTTGAATTTATTGGTTTGTTAGCTATTTTCCTGTCGCCCTAAGCAAGTACACATTCGAAAGCCTGTGGACATCATAGAGTGGTTTTAGTCTAGGGTATAGTAATTAGAATTATGCCTATTTAGCGGCACCGCAGTGGCAGATATGGTAATGCATCACTAAAATAAAACAGGTCAAATGCAATAGATAAATTTGGTAAATTTAATGCTGCACATTACATAACCATTTCTTTTGTGTAAAACTAAAACAATTTTTTTTCACAAACGGACAAAATTAGTGCCCTTCTTACATTTCACCTGATTCCCATACAGATTAAAGTCCATTGATTGCGGTCACTCGTGAGCCTCCATACAAACTGATATGTTAAGCTGATTATAATGACAGCTTTCCTTTTGCTTCTCGAAAATGTGAATAAATTCAATAACAGTTAATAATCACTTGACGCTGGCCTTCTTCGTGCGTTATCTATTCCGCGTTGCTCGCAATTTCGCTCCAACTTGCCCGGCACTCTGTCAATTTAGGCAATGCACTTTTAGCTTCGTTACCTGCGCGCTTCCCTTTTCTCTCCGGAGGCGTAGCGAGCTGTTATGACGGGATGAAAAGCATCACGCGCATGTCGTCTCTCGAGATATGCGAGATAACGGTTCAACCCGTTGTTCATGTTCGGAAGACGCTTGCAAGTGTACTTTTGTCCTCTTATCGCGCCGGAGTTGCTTGTCTGCTCGTAGCAGCCGCAGATCCCTTTCCATCCTATTCTCTCACCGTCACTGTTTTTTTTTTTTCTTATCAGCGACTCTCGCTCAATAGCGCCTGGTCGCGCGCCTGTAGATTATTCCCCCGAACCCCCTACTTTTCTCCGTCGGGTATCGCACTGGCCGGAGCAGAGCTCGCCGAGAGCCTTCTAGCGACACCCTAAACGCTCCACGTTTCTCCGATGCCTACATTTGTAATGTCACGAAGGCCGAAGAGCGAACAAAGCAAATGCTGACAGTGATTGGCAAAAATAGAAAGACGCGTACATCATTTCTGAGACAGCCATAATAAGGCTAAACGCAATTTCTTTAATTATACGTTACCTAACTTGTTAAAAACTAACCCTGAAACATTTTGGCGAGTCATTATTCCTAAAGAACAACGCGCAGTTCCTTCAATAAACGACGAAAGCGGCAACGCTGTCCCTGCGGGAACCACAGCCGATGTCTTTAATAATTACTTTTCTGAAAATTTGATGAATGAGTCACTTTTTCAGACTATTTCTGAGGGCACTAATTCAGCTATTTGTCACCCATGTGCACAGGTGCGTACCGAGCGTATAGCCTGCCTTATTGAGCGTCCACCACTTAACTCAAGCCCTGGTCCTGGCGGCATCAGCACTAAACTTCTGTAAATTACAGTGCATGTATCGTTTATATACTGTCGCTCATGTTTCAGCAGTGCTTAAACAGCGGTGCGGTTCGCGATGACTGGAAAATGGCACATTTCACTCCCATATTGAAACCCGGCAATAGCGCAAGTCCTGTCAATTACTGACCCATATTACTGACCTGCAGTTGGTGCAAACTGTATTATGACTCATTTAAATACGAATAATTTCACTTTTGGCAGTCAGCATGCCTTTAGGCACAAGAAATAATGTCAAACATAATGTTCGAACTAGTTACTGACCTTCGTGACTACATGCGATACATGAGCAAGAATACACAGACGCAATATTCATTCACTTTAGAATAGGTTTTGATCCTGTTGCACATAACCGACTAGTCAAGAAAGTCGATAACCTGGAATTATATTCTAACACCACCCGTTGGATTGCGGAATTCTTAACTAGTCGATATCCACAAGTTACCATTAGGGACATACATCTGGGACCATTCCTTTTTCTCACTTAGATTAATGATATAATGAATAACAGAGGTTCTAAAACGAGACTTTTTTGCAGACGACTGCGCCATTTACAGGCAGATATTAACTCCCGAAGACGTTACTAGCTTACAAGCGGACCTAGTGCAACTCAGCCAGTGCTGTAAGGTCTGGAACATGGAGATTAACGTAGAAAAAAACAAAGCTTGTAGCGTTTTCTACACTTACTAATGCACCTCTAAACGCTTACACAATAAACAACGCAGTAATATAGATAGTTTAACGTTTTAAATACCTGTGTGTCTATTTAACTGCAGATCTAACATGACATACACACATAGTATACACACCAAAGAAGGGAAGGCACTGAAGAAATTAGGATCAATCAAACATTTGTATCCTTCCAACTCAGAAATGAACTCTCATGCTTACACATCTCTCATCAGGTCTTTGTTAGAATATGCGTAGATAATACGGCACACCAGGACTGTTACATTACAGAACCGGATCGAATCGGTACAGAATAAGAAGAGAAGCTTCATGCTTTCCTCACATTCACCCTGTGTGAGCACATCATTGTTAAAAAAGCAACATCAACATTTCCGCCCTGAACACACAAGGCAAGTATTCGTGTTTAACATTCTTTCATGGTGAGACAACATTTGCAACCAATCGCATTAATCCATGGCACATCACATTTCGCCCAGGTGGGATCATGAACATAAATTGCAACTTATATTTGCTCGAACACCAAATTATCAATGTTCACCTTTATTGCAGTCCATAAACAAGTGAAACACATGACGAGAAAATATTGTCACTTGCACTAGAGCGGCTATTTTTCAAAGGGAGCTTCTGGAGCATGTCCTCCATGAATAGTGGGTGTTTTTATGTTTATGGGTTTGTTAGAATCGTACAATGTTTCTTATTACAACAACACAGCACAGCATGCCCAGGTAATTTGTATTTAAGAAATACCGTAACGAAGTTAGTTCGGAACTAAAAAAGCGAAAGAACAACTCTACGAAAATGTATACTCGCGCATTTATACCAATCCAAGAAAAATTTGGCATGAAGTTTGGAATGTGGCTTGAAAGTAGGAGAGCTTTGGAAGTGTCTGTACCTCCTTTTTAAAGGACACCTCTGCTCAAGTTAGGCAGTCACCACTTTAAACACTCATTTTTTTCAGTGTTGTAGCAACGCCACTATTGAAAATCGACCTGGGATAACATTTACAATGCCAAAACAGCCTGTATCCTATTCTAGTACTATTTCCGCCGACGTGTCGTTAAACAGGAAAGGTTATCGCTGGCTTTAATAGGAATACTGCTGCAAGATTCGACAGAATTGTGGCATATCCGGTAAAATATGTATGTGTTATCATTTAAAAAGTCTTAGCCCATATTATCAATGGAATGTCCGAATCTTAAATTTTCCGAACTTAAAGTAGCCAGAGTTTGCCCGGTTCGCAAAAGCGGTGCTGACTGCACTCTGAACAACTTCATACCAATATTGATAGTACCGCTTCTTTTTTGAAACTGTGATAAATACACGAGTGGAAGGATTTCTTAGGAAAGTATATTATTAGTGAGGACCAAAAATGGCCTTCAAAAATAAGTTGTCTGAACATGCGCTCCTAAATTCTACACGTAGAGTATTACAAAACACGATAGGCTTATTCTTGTATCTGCGTAAAGCGTTAGATAGTGGGAACAATTGTATACTCTTGTGTAAACTTTGACTACGGAATACGTAGAAGGCCATTGGAGCTTATTGAACGTTACTGGACGGGCCGGTATCAAGTCGTTTCGTTTAATCATTTGACCTCGTCACTACTTAAAGTACAGACCGGCATTATGCAAACTTTCACACTTCGTCCGTTATTACTTAACTTCTAAATAAACGACCTGCCAAGCATTCCTTCCTCACCTAACTTAATCATGTACGCCAACTACACAAACATATTATTCGGGAATTCTTCCCTGGAATAGCTCGAGAAGAAAATTAATGGACACCTAAATTTATTTTCTGACTGGTTGTACATAACTATGCTGCAATTAAATGTTAATGAAACGAAGTATATAATATACAAACCAGCAAGCAAGCATTTTCATAGCATTATAACTGTTTTATTTCAATTAAATAGCCTAGAACAAGTAACAGCACAAAAATTCTTGGAAGTCTGGTTCCACGCTAACCAATGGGTTTAATAAATTAGTAGATCGTGTGAATATATTATTACTGATTCTGTTCTATTATAGCTAGAGAAAGCAATAAACTACGTGCTTTTCTATTCTAAACTTATTTGTTGTGCGTTAATTCGGGGAACAACGAGGGAAAAATTAGAAAACACTTGCACTTTTACAAAAGAAAGGTAATGCGAGTACTTGGGAAATGTCACGGTAGGCCACAATATCTACAGACAAACAAACTCTTTGACAAGCAGTCGGTCCTCCGAGCCACCCAGCCAGATATATCCTTATAGATTACTTTTACATATAAATATCTAATAGGCTTCACATTGTTAGCACAACCGCTTCTCTATTACGTTACCTAATAAGCATATAAACGGAAACAGCATCATTCATCCACACAAAATATGGACGTCAAGGCCTACACTGTCAAATACCACAACTATTAAATATTGCTGAGGAGGACATTGATTTTTTATGCACCTAAGTTTAAACGTTATGTAAGAACGTCTTTTGTTAAATTACGACATTTTGTGGAAGTAAATGTGCTCCCGCCACTGTAATCCTGGTTTTAAAACGAAGTGATTCAGTGTACCTATCGCGTTCGTTGCATTTCAAATTTGCCAGATGCACAAGTCCATGCGAAATATTTTTGTGTGACACGTGCACCATGAAAGTGTGTCACAAAATGTGCGCACAATGTATGTAAAAATACTTTTATTAAATGTAAAATATGTGGGACGTCAAGCATGTCGAACGTCGAATGTATGTCGAACGTCGAGCAGCAAAAGCCTCTGTCAGGTCCCAAGGCCTTTAGCTCTTGCTCCTCTTTCTGTATAAGAAAGAAAACAAAGGGAACTGAACTGAATGTCGAGAACAGATGATATCACAGGACGGAGGTTTGAAGTGATCTGCAGTGGTCAAACAAGGCATGGCTCAAGCTGGAGGCATTGTTTCGACAAAGAGACTCTTATTAGTCATTGCATTCTTTCCGTGTCTTTCGGGCTGCTTTACAATTCCTAATGTCTAACTAACTAGGCCAAGCTTCAACTATGGCCGCACTAACGCACTTTTCGTCCATCCTGAGGCATAGTACTTCCCTAAAGGACGTCGCTTCGAGAGAGTTGGTGTAGCATACGACAGAAAAAGTTTCTGACGTCGACCGTAAAGTTGTTTCAATCTGCGTGCCCAGTGGTAGCAACATGTGAACTTTCTCTCTCTGTATTGTTCGGAGCCTATTGCATTCCCCTATAATACATCATCTAAAGATTTTGTCGCCATTTCTTTTGCCCATAAATGTACGATATGATAGCTGGATAAGCACTACGAATAGAACTGCATTTCGCGTTGGTAAGAGGCGAATCTGCCTGGGCTTCTCTAATGAGGAAAGATACGCGGAAATCGCAGGGAATATTGTCCTTTCTGCAACTCGCGGCCGTGGCGCCGGCAACTCGACTTTCAGTCAAGGTGGTGTCCCGCACATCTGGTCGGTCAGCGCACGTTTTCGTCGGGTGAAGACGCTCTCGAACCGCCGGCTGCCCTCGACTTCCTCCAAGGCTGGCGCCGTGGGATACCCCTGCCTCGGAATGTGCGTGGCCTTGCGTACGCGTGCGATCGCCAGTGCCGCGCACCTGAGGTGGCCCTGAGGGTTGAAAGGCGACCACCAGTACCTACGCCGATTTGCACATTGTACGAACAGTATAGAACGTTGAAAACTGAGCGCGTTCTCTGCCTTATTTCTTTTTCTTTTCTTTTTGCGTGGGCTGTAAAGAAGTGCATGATACGGAATATTTGCCTATGCTAGAGATCGTATTCTGGGCATGAACAGAGGTCAGAATCGAGACCAGAATAGAGATCGTATTCACTGCCAAAATCCAGAATACTCAAATCCGTGCATTCTATTCCTGCTGAGGTTGTCAAGAATTATTCCGGATATACGGAGTTCCTCATTATCCACTGTGCAACTTCGTAACGTAAAAACCCACAATTTCAACTTTTCCGTGTTGTCGAATTTCCCCCTGTTGGAATGAGAGCAGGCGCGCAGCCGCCCTGCGAGCCAGTCAGAGCTGTCAAGATGGCGGAGTTTGACACAGCGGCAGCAAGAGGAATGGAAGAGGAGGAAAAGCAGGCATGTAAATCAGGTTGCACCTGGTTTCCTACCCTACACTGCGGAGGCGAAAGCGGGAAGAAATTGAAAAAGGATACGAACTGATGCGTGCGCCCGCACAAACAGCGTTTACCGTACATTCAAAGGTGGTCGCGGAGCTCATTCGCCTTTAAAAAGTGTAGCACGGCTTAGGTGGCCCTCTGCGCGGATAAACATTGAATACATAGTTTCAATACCGTTTTCTTCTGTGACAATGTGTCAGCGCTTGGAAGTGGTTGAACTAGGAACGTGGGTATATTGCGAAAGATCAGCCCATCCCCGATGGTGTTCGGACACCCGTGGTCGCCTTCTCTACTTTCCGATATGATTTGTGAAGGCGTAGCTGGTTCCTCACCCTTGATCAGCTGTGAGGCTGTTTTCGCTGGTGGCATCTGGCACGCTTTGTTGCAAACACTTCGTGGCCAGGTTCATAACAGCTTTCGCTCTCCAAGCCAGCCGTTATCTCGCTCAGGCATACTGGTTGCGCTCTTCATGTGAAATATGCCCATTGTTTCCTTTTGACAGCTGTTTACAAGATGTGCAATTGACAATATGTGTCAAAACATACCATATCGGTTATTCCTGAAAAGGTTCATCATATCTCGAAAGTCACGATGCGCTGCGTTGTGGATACATGGAGGACATTATGCAAAAAAGAGGTGAGGCATGCAGACAGGACACAAGAGTAGAGAAGTGGACAACACGAACGCCGACTATCAACTGAAGGGAGCACTGAGGCGAAAACAGAAAGAAGACACAAAACTCGATCATCTGCGCAAGCTCTGGAATGGCATTACGACGTGTCACTCGGGTACATGTGCCGGTCTACGTGAGAGATAACTGTTAAGGCGCTTAATCTCTTCCTTATGTAAAGTAATCAAAGGCTGACTCACACACGCACTTCCACCATTATACATATACCATGCCTCTGCCATAAAACGCGTATCTTCATTATTATGCCTGTACAATATCGCGCATTCATTTAATTCTGGCGTGCAGTTACAATCTTGGCAATGTAAAGAAAGATTAGAAGGTAATCCACCGGTTAACGACCTTTTATGTTCCATTAGCCTCTGATCGATACACCGCCCCGTTCGCCCTGCGTAGAACTGGCCACAGCTAAGGGGAATTTTATAAACCACACCCATACGACAGTCAGTAAAACTGTTGTTCTTATTGTGCTTCACTGGACAAATATCTCACCTCTTCTTTTGCATAATGAATCCTTACCAACTAGCTCAGCTTTCTGTCGTTCTAAGGATGACACGTTTGCCTTCTTGCAACAATCCGTGTGGTTGCGCCGCGCTTTGTTCTTGGGGTTGAAATGACGTCACTATTAACTGAAACACTTGCAACAAACCACCCGGGAGCGGGGATTGCAAACTACGATCCTAGCTTTTGCTTTCGATACCCTGGTGAAACATTGTACGCGATCATGCTACACCTTATCGAGCTTCCAAGCAGAACCATCATTAAATTGTTTACCGTTATAAGAATTATTTCAGTCTAGTGCGCAACATGACTGCAGCCTGCAATGACAGCGAAGTGCTTTCGTAAGACGTAGCACAATCTTGCAGAGATAGCTGTTAACGATACTTTTCTTCATCTTTCGTGGCATCAGTAGTTAGTGTCATCATGTATTCTTGGCCGACGTTGCCAGACTGAGAAACCTTACTTTACTCAAGATACGATTACCTGGGTCCGCGGCGTACGAGTTATGTGCTGTCGCTGTCGTCGTTGTCGTTGCCGTCTTCATCATCGAGCCTGTTATAGCAGTTATAGGCGGTACCTAGGAGAGCACTAAAGAAGCTCACGAATTCAACCTCTAGTGGTAAATTACGCTGTTGCAATACCGACAAGGTTGGTCTCACAGTGAGTGAAGGTGGGGTGAGCTAAGAAAAAAAGGTCAGGACAAGGCTAGTGGCCCTGTCATTGTGAAGTTGCCTCTCTGGCTCGAGGTAGGGTTGTCAACTCTCGAGAGGACCAAGTCGGGACGAGGGAAGGTAGTTGGCCACAACTGACCCTGTCAGTACTAGTAGCCGCCAGTCTCTGCGTGCAATAAAGTTGCATTTTTTTAACGTCCTGCGATGTCGCGATTTACAGAAAAGGTGCAGTAGTTTCCTGGCTAACACAGCTATCGATAAAGACACATGCAGTGTAACCAGTTATGGCCAACAACACAACTAAAAAATTAAATTATGGGGTTTTACATGCCAAAACCACTATTTGGTTATAAGGCACGCCTTAGTGGCGAATCCGGAAATTTGGACCACCCGGGCTTATTTAACGTGCACCTGTTTTCGCATTTCGCCCCCATCAAAATGCGGCCGCCATGGCCGAGATTTGATCCCGCAACCTCGTGCTTAGCAGCCCAAGAACCTACCCACTAAGCAACCACAGCGGGTCCAACAACACAACCAGAACCATGACACAAACTAAACCGCATTTAGGTTTATGACAATGCAGCAGAATAGAAAGCAGAATAATGTTCAACCGAGCTGTCAGGCATCTTTTAAAAAATCTCGTTTATAGATCGTTATTAAAAAGAAAGGTAAGCTGAAGTCGGGACGTTTGACGTCCTGAGTGTGTCAAATCAGGACTCCAAATGTTTGCTCAAAAGTCAGGACAGTACCGCTAAATTCGGGACGATTGGCAGCCCTAGCTCCAAGTGATGTCATGTATTTTGACACGGTCCGCTATGGAAAAGTTATTCGTTTATCGATAGCAACGGTTACTTTGCATTCAAGAGGAAACAAAGAATCAAACGAGCAAATTCCGAAAACATTTGCTTATTCGGCATGCAACCGGCCAAAACACTTGAAGATACTTCGAAATCCGTGACGTAACAATGCCGTAACGGCGCTGCGATATAGTGCGAACTTGTAGTTGGAGAACGTCGACCTTCATTTTCACCGCTGGCAATGATCCTTTTCTTTCGTCATCAGGATAATACAAATTTTTTGAAAGAATACCTGAAGGGTCTATACTTGTGTACCGTTGGTTTGTAATGCCTCGTTAAGGCTTTCTGTTTAGGGTGATGTGCAGAGCAGGACAGCAGACAAAGGATGGAAGGTCATGGCGGAGACCTTGCCGTCCATTGTGGGCTCTCGCGTTGTGCACATAATCGATTACCAACTAGCCCGGTCTTACACCCTGCTTCTACTTAGGGACGTACTACGATTCTTCTTTGCTCCCTTTCTTTACCTTACGTCGTCTTGCTAGGTGCAAATGTGGCAAATGAAGTTGCGGCAACAATTGCATACAAGCAGTAGTAAGCCATTGAACCACAACAGAACAGTAGAACATGCAACTGCAGAGCTCTCAAATCGTACAGGAATATGCTAAAACGTTTAAGAATGTGCCTTTGGTGTGGTTGTGACAGCTCGTCGAGAGAAACGTCGCTGGCGGCGTGCATGCTGTTGACTGTCGATGCTTGTCTGTAGTTCGCCAAAGTAGAAAAAGAGAATCAGATGAAACAAAACCGATACCAACGACAAGTTTCGCCAGTCAATTGAACAGAAAGACGGGAACAAGAAAGAAAGACGGAAAGAAACGGATGTTGGCATTTTCTTCTGCCTCCTGGTGAAAGAACAATACGTACTGTCGTTCGTTGAAGCCTCGCGCGATGCATGGAAACGCTGCTTGCGGCGGATGATGTCAGGTATGCTGCACGCTGCGCCTGGCTGAACGTCGCGTTTCCACATGCGCTTTGGAGCTATGGCTGCTTTTTGCAGGCCAAACTTTCTATCACCCCGGGCGCTTCTTACTCAAAACATATACTGCCTTTGTGATCTCGCGCATCAGTACACGAATTGAGACGTGAACGGTGACGTCGTTGTGTACGCCGCGTTTGTGCTTCGGGGCTCGCGTCGCTGTCTATCCGAATCGACTTCTTGCGGTGAAGTGTGCCGTTTTATCCGTAACTTGTTCCCAAAACGTCGAGAGGTGCGCGTGTTGTGGGTTGCCATAGTTTCTGCGAATCCGCTCTGTGTTTGCTCAGTATCCACTCAGCGCGTACCCCTGAGGACTTTAGGAAATGTAAGACGATGAACAACTGGAGCTCATTGTTCATATTCATATTTAAAGGTCATATTTTAGGAATCCGGGTGAAGTACAAGTTAGGACAAGGAACAAACACAGCCTTGCAGCTGAGCCAAGGCTTTGTATTTGAATTGCGAGCCAGCACGGTTTTCTTGACTCTTTCGAGCGCTGGTTTCGTTATGCATGAATACTTTAGAGAAATGCCTAGAAAAATACTCATAAGAATTATGTTGCCTCGCTGTTTACATTTTGTTGCCTTCGGTAGCCTTTCTGTTGAGATCCGCAGCCGTAACGCATCTGCAATGAGTGCTCGTGATGTGGAAAGGAACGAAGTATTTATTGTGGCGTGTATGGGATTCGAATCCGCATTTTCTTGACTCGGAAGAAAGCGTCCGGTCTCAATGTCTATTGTGGTTGCTTTTTGGCCACCGCAAGATGTGACATGCGCCGACTGCCGCTTCCATGTGCGTGCTATAAAGGGAATGTTTCTTCGTAATTCGGGGCTATCACTTTCAGCAAACGCTGTCTAGCCATTGGCGAGCTGTGGATGACCCTCGCTCCACTCGCACGTGCGAGACGCCTACTCGTGCAGAAGTGAACGTTTGTCCGATGGTCCTCAATCGATACTACTGCATCAGCACTTTACTCGAGCCTCGAAGCTGATCGCTGAAAAAAAAAAGAACGTATTTTTTATACATAGATGCCTTTCGCGTGTGTACATCAAAAGCGCAGCGGTCGTCAACATCATCTTCCATCCCCCCCCCCCCCCCCCCGCCTTTTATCAGATTGGGACGGCACGACAACCTCGTACTAAAACGATTATCTGTCACCTCTTACCTTTATATTTTTGATTTCACACCGAATTTCGAGCGCACTTCAACATGCACCCCCTCCCTCGCCGATTCTTGCAATGATTCCTTTCTAAGTCAAATAACATTTTATTTTTCGGTAAATATGTCCGAGGATTACGATATTCTCTAATGCAAAATTTGAGCGCAGCTTTATATGCGTTTTTATATCGCGATATTGACTCGTCTACTTGTTTATCTTTTCCGGGTGACCGCTTGTCACCTCCTAACAAATGTTCTCGCGCAGCGCAGGACGCGCCTGCGTGAATCGGAAGTTTCTGGAATGTTATCGATGGTTTCATCCGCTGTCTGTGACCAAACCTTATGCACTCCGATTGCATGTATGCGCGACACGAATAATGCAAACCTTTGTGGAAGACACGCAGGTCCAAGCGATTACTCTGGAACATTCGACGACTGATGTATAAAAGCCGACGCGCTTGACCCGCTCATGAGATTTCGGACGATCGCCGACTGTGTTCGCCGCTATCGTTGTGGTTTAAGTGTAACTTGCTTTTGAGGGCATGAGTTCGCCCAATAAAGATTTAGTTTCGCCATTTACAGTTTTGCTACTGTGTTCGTCCCAGTCACTACCACGTGACAATATCTTGAGGCAAAGAATTTGAGACCGAAATCACCGCCCCGACTGGCAGTGGGTCAGTGCCATCGGCGCCTTCGCAGAGGGACAGGCCGTATGACAACGCTGGCATGCTAAGCGGCATCGGAGCCAGCTATCATAGAAGGCGACGACGAGCTCGCGCGTTCGTGCGGATACTCCGACGGCGACGCCGACGCTCAACCCAGGAACGGGCGCCCAAGAGGGCCGCTCTAAAACACTGAACGGTCATTTTGGACTAGAAACAACACAAGTAGCTTGACTGTGGCCCAAAAGACCTTACATGGCAGTACCACGGAACTACTTACACAACGCAATTCATGTAAACACTAAGACAGCCTACACAGGCGAAATACGTTCTAGTAGGTTGCATTGGATACCGTCAAATATCACTATAATCAGTGAGAGTAATGTTCACATATCTGCGACTATTTGGAACAATTTGCACTTCTTTATTTTGTGAGAACTCCAACGTTCTTGCAACTAACAAAACTGGAGGTCAACGAAAAAGAAATGAACCGTCTTTTACGTCACTCAATGCAACCTAATCATGAGCTACTGGAGACATTGGGAGCATTAAATGGACTGAGACATGGATGAATTTTGGGTCTGTGGTCACTATAGCAGCGTTGGTAGCTACACTGATTTCGTTCAATTGATGTTTCTGTTCGCCTTAGCCCTAGTTCAATGTTCGTTAAGTCGAACTGTAGTCTTTTTCTCCGATACATCCAGCGCTCTAGGCAGTGTGCTTTGTTCGTTTCTTTTGACCTTGCTTTAGCGGCTCACGAAAAGTACAGAAAGAAATACTTTCCATTCCGGCTCCGGGGTCGGGATTCGTGCGTTGCTTCCCGCCAACGCCGGCGCAGACGTCTTCTTAAGTCAAAGTACTGCAAAGGCAAGCGCAGCCGCCCAATTAAGGGAGCTCGCCGAACCCCGTATTTACCGTATTTTTGCGCGTATAGCCCGACACCGCGTATAATCCGCACCCCCATTTACAACAGCCCGGAAATAATAATAATAATAATAATGATAATGATAATAATAATAATAATAATAATAATAATAATAATAATAATAATAATAATAATAATAATAATAACCGCGTATAAGCCGCGGAAGTAGCTGCATGCTCATATCTTTGCAAAAGCAGTCTCTATTCGCGGATGCACGACTTCCTACGTCGTATGTTCGATTAGCCGCTCTGTTCCCCCAATCCTTCGGCGATGCTGACAAAGCTGGATTCACACGCCCGACGTTATTGTGGACGAACCAGTCCCATGATATGTGACGTGAATCGGATCACTTCGCAGCTAGCACTCGCACGACAGAGGATAACGTCGCGGACCAAGGTCAGTTTACATGGTCGCTAAGGTGAGGCTGAAATGCGGTTCCGTGCGATTGAAACGCGACTACATCTCGCGGCGCAAAACACTAGTGGTTGAAAATTATGCATTAAATACGTCACCAATGGGAACATTTGAAGAAGCACAGACAATGTCATTACAATAGGAGAATGTGAAATCACAAACTGTTTGCTTCCATCCACGAATAATTATGAGTACGAAACTGTGCAGGCTTTCTGAAGTTTGCTCGTGGCAATGCATGCTGAGTTATGCCGAGATTGCAATACCGTGTTTGACACTGTAATGTCATCAAAACTCTCTTATGCGTGGCCATAAAAAGTAGTGGCAAGTGCCTTTTCATGAAAGAATACGTATTGGCTACGTTTTCAGCACCAGAGAAAAACTATAGGTGACACGCGTGCTGTTTTAGTAAAAGGTGAAAGTGTGGTTTTTGTGCATTATTATAACGTATGTTGATTCTATCTTAACAACAAAATAACAAATATGTGTTCGTACGTATGTGTAAGGTATCTTGATTCTATCTTAACAACAAAATAACAAACATGTGTTCGTACACGTTCATGTGGTACTTAGTTCAAAATCTGTATGAACCCATTGCCACGAATTCATGCAAAACTCTCAAGGCTGACGGGTGTAATGCCTGCTGTTATAGTATGAGGTCTATAAATACAGATGGATTACTCGTAATCGATTGTGACACCATGTTGTGGCCAATGTTCTCACTTACGATTCATTTGTACTGTTTGCTTTTTGTATGTGATGTATTGTGAACTGGCGCAGTAGACGACTTGGCGCAGCAAGCCTTTACCGCCGAACGTTGACTTTGTTCCACTGAGAAGTTGGCCCCGCTATATATAGATGGCATTGCCATATATACATCCACGGGGCGCCATTGCAGGATGTGTGGGATTCTATGGGAGCTTCGCTACCGTGCATATATACCTTGCCGCGGGCTGAGAAGCCCTCGCATCGGCAACGGTGACGGAGCAAACGCGACCGAGCCGAAAATCTCAATGGTGATTTGGCTCACCGCCGTATCGCGAGGCGCTTGGCGCAGACTGTGGGAGCGGGCACGGGTGGCGTGCGTCGCTGACTAATAAGTGCGCAAAGTGGCAACCCGCAAGGCGGACGAGAATGTGCGACCGGGAAAGAGGGGAGCACGCGCAGCACAGGGAAGAAGGCGGAGTTCCCTGGGAGATGACGAAACTTTGAATGGCGGGGGACCTTGCCTTGAAGTGCGGCTTCACGGCGGTGCGGCGCGCGGCGATGAACTCCACGCTCCCTGAGCTGCACCCCCCGTCTTCCTGTGATACGTACTTGTTTTCTATTTATTATTGCAGGTGCCGAAGTTTGTTGAGGTCTTGAGCTGATCGTTACGAAGCAAGCGACGCTACTATGGGCAACGAAGACCGAAAAACGTTAGTCACGTGTACAGTGGCTCAAACGCAACTCTACGTGAATTTGTGTTTCAGTCGCTCCCAGTTCAATCCACAGGCACGGAGCGCCAGAAAAGGTTATATACGGAGCACTTTCAGCTCCTACTTAAAGACCAACCGCAGCAAAAATATTGGGCTGCATAAGAAGCCTAGTTTGAGAAAGGGCAGATATACAAAAGCCTTCGTGGAAAAGTTTGCGTTCGACATACGAGTGGATACGTCACGAAAAACTCGCAATATTAGACGTTAATAATACCGACACTGGGGAAGAAATGCAGCGGATCGGACGAATTGGAATCTGTGTACAGGGAAACTTTGCGTGAGTGCATAAAGAGTTGAGTTGAGTTGAGTTGTTGACTCAACTCAACTGCATAAAGAGTCAACTCAACTCAACTCAACTGCCTAAAGAGTCAGAGCACGAGTACACGCACGCACAAGTGCGGGTGCACACAACTGATACCGAGCCTTCTGTTAAGCGGAGTTGCTGGCTGCTAGCGAATGCAATGGACGTCTTGAACGCATCGTGGTTTCAGAGGCAGCATGCGCATACGTACGTAGCGAAATTCGAATCCATTCTATCTCCAACATGCGTTTATTTGCTCATTACCTTGCAGCCGTGGATGCGTGAAGGCGAACTTTTTGTTTCTCTTTTTTTCTTTCCCCCTAACGGCCGTCGCCGCCACTTCCGCGAATGCACAGAGACCAGAGCCATCTGGTAGTGATGCAAGGAACCCAACGGCGGTGACGCGCGCCTCCTTCGCTGTGACTGGATGGCCTATTCAGCGACAGAAGAGCCACGCAGCTGCCACGGTCACGAAAACCGGGCGATGTTCGCAAAGAAAAGCTTCGCTTTTAAACGAAACGAAACGCCGCCTTTGCCGCCCGACAGAACTGTCTCGTGATTCAGAACGTACGGTACTTCGGCATGGCCTCCGTGATTAGGTGACACCCACGGTTCTCAGTGGCGCGCTGAGACATGCGCCACATCCACTAAGCACTAGGTGCACACGTCGTCTACTCAGGCACTATTTAATTGCTGATAATAAAAAAATTAAACAATGCCCAGCCTTGCAGTTTGCGACGCTTGATTCAGTAATATATATAATACTCGTACGTTGCCAAAGTGAAATTTCGTTGAGGTTGGCTTTCAGTTACGTGCTCGTGGGAACTCCTGACTATGCACTACTTAGCGCCGTTTTTATGTATTTCCGCGAAAGTCTGCGGGACGGTAAAATAAATAAATAATTGTGTTTTACGCGTCGGAACGACGTTCTGATTATGAGGCACGCCGCAGTGGGGGACTCTGGATTAATTTTGACCACCTGGGTTTCTTCTACTTGCGCCCAGTGGACGGTACACGGGTCTTCTTGCACTTCACCCCTATCTAAATGGTGCTGCCGCGGCCGAGTAAAGAGTGAGCGACCTTGTGCTTCGCCGCACAACACCATAGTCGCTAAGCCAGTGCGACGGGTGCGTTGGCTTCACTGCATGCAACTATGCGTCGAGGCAAACAAGCGAACGGTCCGGAGCTGACTGACAACGGCAGAACTGTCACGGAGAACTTGTTGACCCCCGAGGGCACCGGCTGCAGGCGCGCGACTCGACGTGGAGATCGCGTACGCACGCGTCTTGGTCCGGCGAGCAGCTTCTATGTTTGCCGGCTCGTACTTCGGTGCAAAATTGAAGCGAGTTGGTCCCGGTTCGTTATGAGCGCTTGTTCTGGGCGCTTCCTTTCTCCGTGTCGCCGTGCTTTGTGCGCTGCCGTCAGAATGGACTCATACATTCATCAAGTTAGCCAGCTCGCCGGGCACTGTCGTAGCTAACTTCGCTCACAGCTGATAGCTGCCGACGATGCGAGGTTTCGCTCTCCCGGCAGAGATGTGTGCGTGCATTTGTGCATCGGATTTAATTAAAGCGGCAGGCGTAAACGAAGTTTACGGACCTCGCGCTCCACGGAAATCGTAGCCGTTAACGCGACGACGGTATATATATATATACCAGAAAGAAAAAGCAGTTCTGGGTCCGGGGAAATATTCACAGTGAAGTAGACGCGCGTATGAAGCGGTTTATTGACGTTTCGGCCGGGGTCCGGCATTCATCAGATTCTGATGAAGGCCGGACCCCGGCCGAGACGTCAATAAACCGCTTCATACGCGCGTCTACTTCACTGTATATATATATATATATATATATATATATATATATATATATATATGCAATGGGGTATTGAAGGTACGGCGTCTCGAACCGTTGGCTGTCCGGGCTCTGTCGTAGGCGTGCAATTTGCGTCCAGTATTCGCCCGAACGGCAGTGCGCCTACGTTGAGGGGTTCTCTGGCCTCTTTGAAGTCGATTGTTGACCCGTTTCCTCTACTGACTCCAGAATTTGACGACTCGAGGCTAGCTCTCTCTTCCAATGGTGTTTCATCGGTATAACTGATAAGCTGGCAGCGCGCTTGAATTGGTTCAGCTTTCACGTCACCATCTCCGTCGCGCGAGGTTTTCCAAACGTATCGCAGTGTTGGTGGAGTCAGTGGAGGGGATGCGTATAACCTCAATTTGTCACTTCAGCAACTGGCATTACTATTTCATCGAAATACTGTATAGTCCAGGCCTGCCGGTGATACGAATTGGGACAAATATCTATATTCTAGCATTCAGGTTAAGTGCCAATCTAAGTAGATTTCCCTAAGAAATTAAAACAACGTGTGATCGTGTTAGACTGGGCTAGTGGGACTTGAAAGCGTGTTTTTGCACGATTTGACTCTACAATTATAGAAGCCGTTTATTGCAAACGGCACGCACCGCACATGCAGCGGTGTTGCGTGCCGAGCGCAGCACATCCGCAGAGACAAAGAGAATGCCTGTCGACCCCATGGCGCCTGGCTAATGTACCGTAGCTGTCTCGTGCGCCACGCACGCCCCACCTCCCCTTTCTTCCCTCTCCATGCAGCGCACTTGCGCGCATGCGGGCGGTCTCGACGCGCTGACAGCAAAGATCCTCGCGCAGTAACCCTGTTTCCTCTCCATGAAACACACCAGCGTTCTACAAGTTATCAGTCCCGTACGTCAGCCATTCCTCCTCGTCTGCCGAGTATGTGCTATGCTCTGCAATGGCTGCCTTCGGTTTCGTCGGCTTCCACCTACCAATTATCCGCCTCTTTGCATTCAAAGACTCACTGAGGCATTCCTGGGTATCGTCCAGGCCACATCTTCTCAGGCTGACCACATTTTCTCTCGCTACCAGAGTCGACTGTCGTTACCTACTTGCCATCATTCCCCGTCTGTTTTTATTATGAGAAGATGCACAGTAATACTATTTGCTCTCGAACATTTGCTTCTCGAAACTCAGATGTTGAACCTTGTCCTCGGCTTGGACTGGTCCTGGGAACGCAGTGCTTACGAGCTCTTGTCTTTCTCTCTTATTTGAAGTATTCAGCTCATTATCCATGTTTCAACTACTTCGTCATATCACCTATTTTGGCTTTATCTTCGGCTTCCAAGTAGCTCTTCCTGTCACAAAATGCTCTTGAAAGATATTCCATTATGTCCACATCCTGCTGGCCAGGTATTTTTCGATGGCTTCTTCCAATGTTGAACAAAGCTGCTTCTTAATATCGTCACAATTCTTCGGCGGTCCAATCGCAGACTTTCGCGTTAGTGATTCCAATGTCTCACAACACATGGTTTGTGCTGATTTCAGAGGCCGAGTTCGGAGCGATAACGTCTGCTACGCGTAAACGAAGCCGTGATCCGTTCGCCGGCCAGTCACAGCTGCCGGCAGATGTGCTTGAACGAGCGTCGCGTTGCCATCCGTTCTTGAGCGCGAACAACATAGTCCAAGAATTCAGTCCTTGAGCTGATCAAACGAACTCTACATTTCACAGCGCTGCGTGTTTTCAGTGAAACAATGTGGAGACGTCCATGAGCCGGGAGCCTCGTGAGCGATTCCTGTGCTGGTCGCCCACGTGTGACACTGGGCGCGTGTGCTGACTACGCGCCCTCGTTGAGGCCGTTGAAAGGGGCACGTTGCGATGGAGCGACACTCTTCCACTGCACGGGTTATCTTTCCGATGCTTAGGAACGTTTTTTTTTTCTTTTTTTTACAATACTTCTGCAACAGGTTATCGGTTCAAGTGTTTCTATAGGCCTGTCCCAAGGCAGTTGAAACTGGAACATTGTTACGCTGCTATCGAGTTGGCTATCTTCAAGTGATGGGGAAATGGGATGGGGAAAAATGTGTAGTACTGCCGTGCATTCCTGCTTTTATATCATCCTTCTTGACGAAAGAGGATGATAAACTTTCATTGCCATTCATTTATCATTTCTTTAATTCAATTAGTAAGTACAAGTAATGTCCTTGTTGGCTGACTTCTCATGATACGATTAATAAAGATCGGCCCCTCGGCTATAACCCTCTTTTCTTCTCGTCCTTGGCCAAGAGTATTTTCAGTATTGTCGTTGTCTGAATGTACAATCTGAATCAGAAACTGCTCTGCAACGCGCTTCGAGTTCGCATGATCCCATTTGCCAGGAGGTGTCGTGAAGTCTCTTTCAGGACTTATGTCTTTGCTTTGATCCTAGGCTGTTGATCGTGCTGTTGCTCATTGTGTTTTTTATCGGGAAAGTCAACCTTAAATTGGGAATGCGCATTGGACGTGTATCACTTGTGTCGTGTTTCATTATCCTTAAACCTTCAGTGCAGTGACTTTCTTAGTTGTTTGTAAAACAGTTGAGATTGTTACGTTGCTGACGGCAAACTGTGCGCTACGATGCGGCGTAATGAGAAAGCCTGATGCGTAACTTATTTTCCCGATGCTCCATTAGAATTTCTTGCGGAAGTGCGATCAGTCGTGCGCGTCACACCATTAAGGGAACATTAGTGAAGAGCTAAAATAAATGACGAGTTAGTGAGCCGCTTTCTGTACTCGAACAGGAAGACGAAAACACTGTTCATGCGTCCCGTACATGTGCGATATCGCGGTTATCACGCTGTGATAGCTTGGTCCGAATGTTCGCTAATGTGTTGCGCAGGCGTTTACAACGTTCGATTAGTGCACCGCCCAGCTACAACGTCTTGTGCATAGCTTTCCTGGCAGCCGCAGCTGATAGTGGAGGAATGTCATGTTGCAAATGAATAAAATAATTTCATTTCATTTATTTTCACCTTAAAGGCCCGGAGGCATTGCATAAAGAAGGGCTTTAATCCCTGCGACAATGTTAAAACGAATGTACGGAGCAGTAAAGAAACAACAATAAACAAGAACAAGCTAGGAACAACTGATTTATCTGTCGGGGATGATTTTACAGTGAGAGAGAATGTTCTCATCGATCTTACAAATAATCGTGTCGCTTACGCTCTCCAAGCGCTACAATGCGCGTGTGAAAACACTCTCTCCAATTGGCAGGCTACACGAACAATGGCATAGCATCAAGTATTCAAGTACACGCGCATGCCTCCATGTCTATTCTGGGATCTCTTTAAAGGGTGCGTATTCTAAGTTTATGCTGTACTGTGCGGTCAGTTCAGACGCTAGCGACTTGGGTAGCCCGTTTGAAAGGGTTGAGCGACGCACAGGTACGGATCGCAGGCTTCCTCGGTGGCGCGACACTGTGGCAATCCACTCGTCGGCCGCCTCCATCAACGCCCTTATTTACATCTCCGCGGCGGCCCACCCAAGGCGAGAGACAGCTCACGCACAATCGCCCGCAGAAAGCCGTCGCGCGCCGCCGCTCGTCGCCGCCTCGCTAATTCAGGCGGAGCAAACAGTGCGCAACCAAGTGGCAAGGACCCCCATTGTACGCGCCTGTCTCCACCTGGCTTCGACGTCCACGCGACGCCCGCTGCGCGCACGATGTGTGCGCGGACGAGGCGGCGTTGCTCGAATCATCTGCAGGTATAGCGCTCAACCGCGCCCGCAGATCACGCCTAACTTTGCTCCATGATCGCCACCGCTGCCGCATCGGCTAGTTAAAGGCTGTAACAAAAAGTGCCGGTGAACTGCGTCTTTCGAGAAAGGGTGGCAGATCGGCGCACTTTCTGTTCGTGGCCTTGAAACTGCTTGTTTCGCTAGTGCATCCACTCGTTCATTACCAATGATACGAACATGGGAAAGACGAGCCCTGTGTTATAAAGGGGATAAATCACTCAGGAGCAACTCTAATCTACAGAAAACGAACAAGATCGCCCTACAATCCAGGCTCGTTGTCTAAGAATTGAGCGAGCTTTCTCTCCGTTATGCACAGAATGCAAATAAATTGGCGTCGCGTAACACTTCATTTAGTCCTGCAGATGTCTTAATGTCGAAAGAAATAACTGCTTATCAATTTGCAAATAGAGGTCTCCGCATTCGTGCATGATACAGATAATGTCCCTAGAAGGACCGAGCATAGTTCGTAAGAAGGTTGGACGCCTTCTACCCGCATGTCCACTAAACTTATGATCACGTGCTAACACTTTACTAAACGTCAAGCGAGAGACGCCCAGTGGAGCGATTGCCGGCCCACGCTGCCAGGGTAACCCCACCTGTAGCATGCACCGTAACCAACCATAACAAAAGAGCACTCTACGAAAGCATTGCAGATAATTAGTCACCCGGTCCGTTGCCACAGCCGATCTGATCATCACCACCACCACTACCACCACCAAAGCCTCTATTAAGTCCACTGCAAGATGAAGGCTTCTCCTAGAGATCTCCTACGATAACGTAGGAGATCTCTAGGAGGGAGATACGTTATCCTAAGCCAGCCAAACACCCATCAGATGGCTGCAAATTTTCTAGTCTCGTCAATCTATCAGTCCATGGGCTTTTATTCCGCCCAAAATATCGTTTTCCTCCCCTCGGAAGAGTTGAGTTGTGTTGAGTTGAGTTGACTCAACTCCCCTCGAAAATCACGCTGTCGCTCTATAGACCACCAATCGCCAATATTACGAGAGCGCATCAGACAGTTCGGGGACTACAGGTTTGCACTTTTCGTTAATGCCTGACGCTATCTAAAAACTAATATCTTCAAAATTATTGGCTTAATTAAACGAAATAACTGGGCTTGTTAGCAATTATTAACTGTGGAGGATCTGTAGATTATCTAGAGACAAAACAGCAAGTCACTGCGAAGGCATGGCCTTCTATGGGCAGTCTCTAGTAGGTTAAAAAAATTATGCGGATTTACGTGCCACAACCACGACCTGATTACAAATCACGCCGTAGTGGGTGACTCGGAAATAATTTTGACCACCTGGAGTTCTTTAACGTGCACCTAAATCTGCGAGGGCGGATCAGAAAGCCAAAACAAGGTGCATGCAGGTAATTACAAATATACGTAGTATTCTACGTACCTTAAGCTATTTTTCCACATAGTCACTACACAGGTTCAGGATTTTGTCCCATCGCAGCAGTGAAATTGAGAAATGTTGTCGTCAGTCAGCGACGCGCGCGGCCTCCCCGAACGCGCATTGTCATGCAAGTCTTCACGGTCCTTTTGCGAACTCACAACACCACCGCCTCACGCTTCTCAAAGTGAACCACCTTTCCCCTTACGTGGGCTGCATTTCCCTGTGGACTTCGACGGGCGTTCGTCCCCTGGCTCCATATAAAACGAATCACACTTCGTTGCTCGTACGCCGTGGACGTGTGAAGCACAACCGCCATCTTTAACAACTGACAGCAGCGCCGTGCCACGGAACGCCAGGCCGGTCGAAGAATGGTCTACCGCTGGGAATGGATATGTTGGCTTCGCATTTACAGTCGTAATTTGGCTAAACAAAAAATAGGCCCAAAGACTTCCTGATTCGCCCTCGTAACTACACGGGTGTTTTAGCATTTCACCCCCATGGAAATGTGGCCCCTGTGGCCGGGATTTTATACCGCGACCTCGCGCTTACAGCCGAACATGAATGCCACTAAGCAACCATGGCAAGTTCTCTAAAAGGTGTGAACTCATTTTTGTAATAGCATAGGTAAGAGCCGCACAACTGACGCCTCAGATAGTCAACGTAGCACTGTAACTGAATCCTGTGTACACCCAATGCAGGATCAATATAGGCCAACGCTGTAGATTTATTAGCTTTACTTGCTCTACTGCTACGGCAGTGCTGTGTTCTCTTCTATACCCGTGCTGTTTCGCTTGACTATTTTGTTGCAGCTGTGATCGTTTGTCGCCGCGTTCTTTTCAATGTGTACCGTTTTGTTAGTGTGCTAATTTGGCTGCGTGGTTTCTGACCTGAGATGCTTGCATGGCGGAACCCAGTTCGCTATCGTGGTTCAAATGATAACTTATTTCTGACAGCCCAAGTAATTCTGACGCTCATCTAACAGCATTTTTGAAGGAAAGTGCAAATTGACAAGAATAAGTTCGCATTGCGTATTCTGATGCCAAAACACCAAGAAACGCTAACCAGCTGTCCGGCTAAGAAATTATGCAACAGCATCCAGTAAGCAAAGCAACCGTTCAGTTCTGGAACATAATATAAAAATGTTATCTAATTCACCATAGATATCCCGAGCGATTGTGTTGGTAACATGACGCGTCGTAATCACGAACCAGTTGGAACACAGCTACAAATCCACGAAAATAGTTACAAAAACGGGTGCCTCTTGCACCAGCAGTCACGTAGTTCCATCCGGCCCTGATTACTCAAGGCTTTCAATATCGCAGCAACCTTTCCTACGACTACTGTAGAAATGTCCTATATGAGGTTTTCTTCTTTTTTTCGTGGGGTTTCCTCTAGAGTTGCGCGAAAAATCAGCAAACACTGATTGGTGCCGCTTTGCAGCAGCAACAATGAAATCACGAAAAAAGGCTGCTGTGCCCCGGACTTTCCCCCGGGCTTTCCAGTTACTCTGTCGGAGCCCAATGACCTCCGTACCTAGCCACCACCGCACTGAACAGCACCGGTGCCGTAGGAGCAGTTTCCCCGCGTAACAGCGGTGCGTCGTATTTGTCCAGTACCACTGCTAGTACGGCGCGACTCCTGTCGCAAGTAATAATCGAGCGGAGCCTATAGCATGGCAAATGCACGGGCCCTCCCCTCGTCGCGAACAGCACACGAACAGCCTCCGGCTGAGCGGCGCCCGGAGATTACTACTGCTCGCTTTGTTCGCGAGGAGCTCCTCTTATTCTTCGGAGTGTTCATGGCTACGAGGGGCAGCTCCCTTTTGTTGCGCGCCTCTGCGTCACGCGTGGAAGTCGACGAACTGCGGGCTTCGTGATCGAAAACGGAAGCAAAACTCGAGTTATGGTTAAGGAACGAAGACCTAAGTAAACAAACTATGCATATCCCACGCACTGTGGGAATTGGTTTTGAGCGAAGCAACAAAATCCCTATAAAGAAAGGCGTCAGACAGGGAGATACGATATCTCTAATGCTATTCACAGCATGTTTACAGGAGGTATTCAGAGGCCTGGAGTGGGAAGAATTGGGGATAAATGTTGATGGAGAATACATTAGCAACTTGCGATTCGCTGATGATGTTGCCTTGCTTAGTAACTCAGGAGACCAATTGCAATGCATGCTCACTGACCTGGAGAGGCAAAGCAGAAGGGTGGGTCTGAAAATTAATCTGCAGAAAACTAAAGTATTGTTTAACAGTCTCGGAAGAGAACAGCAGTTTACGATAGGTAGCGAAGCACTGGAAGTGGTAAGGGAATACATCTACTTAGGGCAGGTAGTGACCACGGATCCGGATCATGAGACTGAAATAACCAGAAGAATAAGAATGGGTTGGGGTGCGTTTGGCAGGCATTCTCAAATCATGAACAGCAGGTTGCCACTATCCCTCAAAAGGAAAGTGTATAACAGCTGTGTGCTACCAGTACTCACATATGGGGCAGAAACCTGGAGGCTTACGAAAAGGGTTCTGCTGAAATTGAGGACGACGCAACGAGCTATGGAAAGAAGAGTGATGGGTGTAACGTTAAGGGATAAGAAAAGAGCAGATTGGGTGAGGCAACAAACGCGGGTAAACGACATCTTAGTTGAAATCAAGAAAAAGAAATGGGCATGGGCAGGACATGTAATGAGGAGGGAAGATAACCGATGGTCATTAAGGGCTACGGACTGGATTCCAAGGGAAGGGAAGCGTAGCAGGGGGCGGCAGAAAGTTAGGTGGGCGGATGAAATTAAGACGTTTGCAGGGGCAACATGGCCACAATTAGTACATGACCGGGGTAGTTGGAGAAGTATGGGAGACGCCTTTGCCCTGCAGTAGGCGTAACTAGGCTGATGATGATGATGATGATGATGATGATGATGATGATGATGATGATGATGATGATTTTGCAGGTAGCTGGCTACCCGGAATTGTTTTGGGTCCCGTAAAACGTTATGTGGTGGGCTATCCTGTTTCTGTAAGGCGAGCAGTTTTATATCTTAATGTTTATGCCGCTGCCAATAATTCATTTATATTGTATGCACTTACATGATATACGATAGGCTACTGCAGTGTTAGCTGTGTGTGCCCTCTGGTTAAAGTCTGCTTAAAGAGATGTCGCTACTAGCGTTGTTACTGCCGCACACCCCTCCGGTAAACCGCTGTTGCCCAAGCTGCAGCATGTTCACGGACAAACTAAAAGCCTTTGTTATCCAATTCCGGCCAGCATTGAATATGCTGAATTGATTCTTTGGAATTGCGGAACGTATAGAGTAAATTTCATTCAAAGGACGAATTTCGATACACCTCAGAGTAGAAAGAAACTACGAAGGAAATCTCGTATAGGTTTCTCAGAAAGATGTCTGCACAGTTGAAGATCGTCATTTTCCATGGATCGAATTGCGGAATTAGCGCCTTTCCGGAGTGGTCGCTGTTTCATCTGGCCTAACCAAGAAGCTGGTAGATCTGCAGCATTGGCTGTTCTACAACACTTGGACGTACATTTTTCTACAAGAAATTACTCATGCGGACTATAACGCTGGTGTCTACACAAGCTCTACTCGCGGACAACTTTCTGTGCCAATGAAGGGAAAGCTACGGGGGTGAAACGCGAAAAGCAAGAGTGCTTTTGAAAAGAAAGGAGTCATACATTATCATCCGTGTCAGTTTAAGCTGGGGAAGGTAAGACGTAAACAGTCGATATGCACTTTTAAACAGTTTGCACTCTTTTGGCGTTATCTTGTACCACAGCAATAATCGCCGTCTATCTGGCCCACATTTCCTTTCTTTGAAACTGCATACCTGGTACTTCCAAGTCACGAACGGCGTGCGCCTTATCAGCATTACGTAACATCCTCGACGGCAAAATAGCGAGCGCAGAGTTTTCAAGAAAGAAAACGCAGACAAGGCAGATGACGATTATTGCTGTGTGCGAAGATGAGTCCGCACGGGTGCAAACTTGTTTAATAGTCTACAACAGCAAAATAAGACAAAGCACGCCCCCCCCTACTAGTCTTAAATTTCACACTTATTTCTGCTTTTCTCTTCCGCGTTTGGGCAAATTCGAAACCGTCGCGCGTGGAAGCTGAGCTGATTCCAGTTTCTAGTGTAAGAAACCGAAAGCGTTGTCAGCCGGAATACTTGGCATAGTAGCACATGTGTGGAGCCTTCCCCCTCTAGCTTTCTCTTGATTGCCACAGACAGTTGTACGCGAGCATAGCTACAAGCATAGTGGTGAAGCGAGCATGAGAATGATCGCTAGTGCATGGATTTGTCTAAGATTCCTCTTTCTGACTTCAAACGAGTTTGGTACTTTGCAAATTGATTCCTTTCTACAAAATATAGCGTTACAAGCAACGTGTCCAAGCGATCACGCATGTGCGCAGAAACTTGTTGCGTTTGCTTGGCTACGAAATCGTACGAAGGCGATAATGCGTGATAAATAACGGCATAAGAACGCTTGAAGTCACAAGCACGAAGATTAGGTAAATCCACCTACTATACTCGTCTTCTGCCATGGGGTGCTACACTGGACATGGAGAAATTCCGCCATATTGTTTAATTCACCATTTTGTCAGCTCTGATTGGCATAGAGGGTAGCTATATGGCCTCTGATTGGCTCAAAATGCTGCCGTTACAGAATTCGACAATGTGGGGAAATTTGGCGATGCCCAGAAGAGCACCTATGGTTGTTGAACAATCACAACGCCCCAAAGTTCCCTTTAGCAATTTTAGCAGCAAAGTCTATGTTTCCAGCAACATGAGACCCTATATCGAGCCAATCCTAGTGCGAAACGACGGATGAGCTGGTCTGGCCGCAAGTTCGGAGAACAGCGGTCTCACGCTAATAATTTAGGGACCCTGGGTCTCATAGAGGTTCCAGTCACTGTACACTCATGGTACATCGAGATACCGTGTGTGGGAAGAAGGACCGCTGAGTCACGATTGCAGCTAGCACCCCACCCTAATGTGTTTGGCAGGTGCCAAGAATAACCGAAACGACCACCGCACCAAATGAACGAGAAATGAGCGAACACGAGTCACGCGAATGTTTTTCGGCCGTTTCCGCCTTCCCTCTCTGCACCAACACCCAATCGGTCCGCGGAATTCTTACCTCTCGCCTGAAACCCGTGTTTCACGCGAGCCGCGTGTTTTTCTTTGGCCGACGTGCTCCCGACGATGTCTCGGTAAAGATAGATGAATCGCGTCTCGGCGTCGCCCTGCGCGCCTATTTTTGTGCCTCCCAGCCCCCTGGCTTCGCGCACCGTTAGCCCTTTCCTAAAAACGCGCCCTTTCTTTCCATCGAGAGGTTCGGGCAGGGTTGAAAGCAGCGCGGGGTGCGTGGCTGTGCCTCCCGTTCTTTAACATGCAGCTATCGACAGACAGACAGACAGACAGACAGACAGACAGACAGACAGACAGACAGACAGACAGACAGACAGACAGACAGACAGACAGACAGACAGACAGACAGACAGACAGACAGACAGACAGACAGACAGACAGACAGACAGACAGACAGACAGACAGACAGACAGACAGACAGACAGACAGACAGACAGACAGACAGACAGACAGACAGACAGACAGACAGACAGACAGACAGACAGACAGACAGACAGACAGACAGACAGACAGACAGACAGACAGACAGACAGACAGACAGACAGACAGACAGACAGACAGACAGACAGACAGACAGACAGACAGACAGACAGACAGACAGACAGACAGACAGACAGACAGACAGACAGACAGACAGACAGACAGACAGACAGACAGACAGACAGACAGACAGACAGACAGACAGACAGACAGACAGACAGACAGACAGACAGACAGACAGACAGACAGACAGACAGACAGACAGACAGACAGACAGACAGACAGACAGACAGACAGACAGACAGACAGACAGACAGACAGACAGACAGACAGACAGACAGACAGACAGACAGACAGACAGACAGACAGACAGACAGACAGACAGACAGACAGACAGACAGACAGACAGACAGACAGACAGACAGACAGACAGACAGACAGACAGACAGACAGACAGACAGACAGACAGACAGACAGACAGACAGACAGACAGACAGACAGACAGACAGACAGACAGACAGACAGACAGACAGACAGACAGACAGACAGACAGACAGACAGACAGACAGACAGACAGACAGACAGACAGACAGACAGACAGACAGACAGACAGACAGACAGACAGACAGACAGACAGACAGACAGACAGACAGACAGACAGACAGACAGACAGACAGACAGACAGACAGACAGACAGACAGACAGACAGACAGACAGACAGACAGACAGACAGACAGACAGACAGACAGACAGACAGACAGACAGACAGACAGACAGACAGACAGACAGACAGACAGACAGACAGACAGACAGACAGACAGACAGACAGACAGACAGACAGACAGACAGACAGACAGACAGACAGACAGACAGACAGACAGACAGACAGACAGACAGACAGATAGATAGATAGATAGATAGATAGATAGATAGATAGATAGATAGATAGATAGATAGATTTGACTGGGAGATCAGGTGGAGAGGTTGGAAGCACGTGCCTTCTGCACGTCTAGTTGACTTATTATGAATAAGGCGCCATGAGTGAGGAAAATTACAAGAAAAAAATAGGGATTATCATTGTAAAATGAAAATGACAAAATAGTGGATGACGTGATGTCATTTGAAACACCAATGCAACTTTACCCCTCCACCGTGTCAACATTTACCAAGCGCGGCGCGGTTTAGACAAGAATATTTTACACGAGTGTCGCAAGGGCCCTTTCGATTGCGATAAACCCCAAAGTAATCGGGATTGAATCTATAGACCTCGATTGGCGCCTTTCCATAGCTTGCACAAAGAAGCCAGTGGAACGATAAGAACAGGCTGAGAGTTATCGCCGTTGATCTCTCGTGTTTCCATTTTGAGCCGATAAGGGAGACTGTAGCAGTCCTATGAGCCAATCAGCGCTGACAGGATGGTTAATTCGACAATTAACTGAATTTGACAATGTCCAGAAAGCATCCATGTTTGTTAGACGCGGCGCAGAGATCGATACATTTCCGAACTACTGCGCGATTCCGTGTCTGCAGGTTATGTGAACGTCAGGGACCCAAGAGCTGCACTGCCTACGCTTAAGCTTCGACAGCGCTGCACACATTTAGCTTAACAAAGTCGCTCCCTTGCCTAGCACGTGGCGTTTGGATGGCTGAGTTATGTCTTTCGGCCCAAGCGCTTGTTGACGCGTGCGATTCCTTTGTTTTCTCTCGTATTATTCTGGTTCAGAAGCCAGCTTCACTATTTCTGTTCTTTCAGCTCCCCGAAAGTCAAGGGCAGAAAAACAAGGCTGCTTTCCCTTTCTTTCAATCTTCCACAAGACCCCCAACCTCCCTCCCCTTTGCGCTTTAGGAGGGTGACGTCTCGAACGCACTGTTGCAGCGCCGTAAAATAGTTACAACTGGAGTTAGCATTGGAGAACCTCAAGTCTATCTAACAAGCTTGTGAACCCTAGCTATAGCGGTGATCTAGCCAAACTGTTGAAGCTTAAACTCTGGCTACAAAGCTGCTGAACCGATAATATCTGGGGATTGTGTTTGCAGAGTAAGTGATGGTGGCGGATTCTCTCTACGTTGTAGAATCGGATTGTCGTTATCGCTTTAACGAAGACCTTCCCAGAGTTATCCGGTGAACCCGGAGAAAAACAAAACGAAAAATAGAAGTGGCCTGGTTCTGTGCTTTCTATTCGCTATAGCTCGTGATGTATTGATTTGATCTTCTATGGTTTCTCCTTATCTTTGTACATCCCGTTCCACAAGCGTAGGAGTAACCTCCTTGTCTTTCTCCTTTCTTTCGTATCGCTCTCTGGTGTTTCGATTCGTGGGAGCATAGAACCGTGTCCTCTTAGTCAAGCCCGCAAAGGATATAAACGGTGACCTACCCGTGACGGCGGTTGTTTCCCGTTTACGAAGCGAACCGTGTAGTCCCTCTCGGCCACCCACCCTAGTTGCAGCTTTTCAAAGAGTCTATCGCGTCATCAGAATAGCCTACTGTCAAGATTTTTCTCTCGCATGTATTCCGAGAATACCCCTCCCCTCCGTGGGTTCTGCCTTATCCTTTCATTACACTGCAGCTCCCTGTAATTACAAAACCTCGTCAGTTGCATCCAGTGACCTCAATCAACTTATCCTGTTTCACATTTATTCAAAGTACGGGAATACTGTGCGCGTGTCTACCGATGGCTGTGTCACACCATATGCCTCCACTGCAGCCTTTGTCATCACACATATTATCACCGCTCTGCGGTTTAAACTAAACCATTGGTCAACGTCGCAGAAATCGTTAATATCCGGGAGGCACTTCGATTTCTCTCCAAGGAGCCTCCTCGTGCATGGATCATGTACTACGACTCCAAACCAGCACTTAAACGAGGGAATGTATCCTCAGACGGGGCCCGTATTATTCAATGGCTATATAAATTACAGTGCATCTCGAGCATGCAAATAGAAATGGCCGCAATATCAACTTTCAGCGGATACCTTCACACTGTGGCACGATAGGGAACGAATAGGCAGACGCTGAAGCGAAAACTGCTTTAAATAATGCTCTTGAAGTACGCATTCCATTATCACGAACAGTCACAAACGCCCTACTTCGTTGCGTAATGCGCAACCGTGCGTTGGAACACTGGAAACAGCCAGGTCGACTACACAAACGAGGCAGAAATGGGACCCAAAAACGAAAATCCGTATGCCTCACAAGCTCAAAAGCATTTGTCCCGCGTACGCGCAAGAACGACAGCAAATGGTCTCTTCCATTGCAGGTGTCGATAAGAGGCCGCTATCAGACGAGTTTCCTTTAGCTCCTTGGTCTAATGCAAACAGCGCAGCCCTGGTAACAAGTGCCGCTATAGCCTTCCTACAAGCCATTGGTCTGGACGCGCAGCTTCAGAGATGCCACAACGTTGTGAACTTCTACATACCCACCTCCTCCTCACATCATCATCATCATCATCATCATCATCAGCAGCAGCAGCAGCAGCAGCAGCAGCAGCAGCAGCAGCAGCAGCTTTTTTTTCCCTCCCCGTCCCTTTTCCCTAGTGTAGAGCAGCAGGCCAGAGCAAGTTATAGCGCAGGCCGATCTCTTTGCATTTCTGTAAAGAAATTTCTCTCTCACTCGCCACCTTCGTTGTTCCGACGTATTTCCGCATCAAATTTCGCGCTGCGGGGACCAGAAAAGGAAGATGTGGCGTGCTATAATTTCACCTTTTGTTTTTATTTTCAATTATACTTGAAAACTGAAACTCTCTTTTGGTGGTGCTCGAGCCTCTGCGCCACGAAGGAGAAAAGCTTGCTCGGTGCTTCGTGACTAGAAACTCGAGACCGCGCAATTCGAGACAAAAACTGCTCGGTGGTCATGGTTTTCGAGAAGGCAGTTCTTTCTTCTGTGCGTGAGTGGTCTAATCGGCAGTCAGCGATATGTTAGCGTCGTTTTTGTTTACACTTACTTAGCAACGTAATAACATTTCTCGAGTGTTTCTTTCCGAGAATGCGCTGCACGCGTAATTGTCCGGCAACGCAGTTGTAAGGCGACACTGGAGTTGTAGCATTGCAGAGTTTGGCCAGCGCCAGCATACCTTTAATGATTTGTAGTGATCCAAACTTTTCCGAGCATGGCAGTTAGCAGGACTTTTTACTGCTGTTTCCGCCTTCTGCACTATACGTCAACACTGCGCTACAAAATAAAAAGAATATATATATATATATATATATATATATATATAAGGAGAGAGGTAGAGAGATGGAGGGGTGGCGAAATTGAATTAGGTGTAGCCTGCACCCTGCGAGCTTTGGAGTATCAACTGCAGAATGTCGTTAGTACTGTCTGCGAAGAAAGTTTTAGCGCGGTCAGGTCTTTAGACTGCCTAACCATACGAAGCTCACAGATGAATCTTATCCGAAGGTGCTTAGGCCTTTCAAATGATTTCGTCTTCAGAGAGAGAGAGAGAGAGATAATGTTTAATGACAGAAAGGTGGAGAGGTCGGCCTGAGTGAAGTGCCTCTAGCCTGCTGGGGAAGGGGTTTGGGGAATAACAGAGGTGGGATGAGAAGAGGAAAGAGGGTGGTGGTACGGCAAATACGATGAGGGCTGCACATTATACTGTATCTGTGCCTTGTGTACGTGCACACTTCACACCACAGCACAGTCATCTTAGCGAGCAGAGTTAGAAGTTACTGCAATGTAGCCCTGAGACTGTCTATAGCGTTCATAATTTTAACCGCTGTTAGCGCCACTGGCGTACTTAAAGCGGGCAGTAGCTACCCGCCGTGGTTGCTCAGTGGCTATGGTGTTGGGCTGCTGAGCACGAGGTCGCGGGATCGAATCCCGGCCTCGGCGGCCGCATTTCCATGGGGGCGAAATGCGAAAACACCCGTGTACTTAGATTTAGGTGCACGTTAAAGAACCCCAGGTGGTCGAAATTTCCGGGGTCCTCCACTACGGCGTGCCTCATAATCAGAAAGTGGTTTTGGCACGTTAAACCCCATATTTAAAAAGAAAGCGGGCAGTAGCAGCTGCAGGGCGGCGATTATTTGTCGCAGCATGGTTTTCATAACGGAGTCCGATGGTGCATCTGATTGCACTGTCCTTGCTCGCGCTGACAGTCTAAGGCCCGTGTGCGCGGCGGCAAGCGTGGCCATACATTCGATTCCGGGCTTGCGCAGCTGGCTTGAAGCAATGGTTTAGAGACATTTATCGAGGCCGATTCAACTACCTTCTCCTGGACCTGCGGAATTGGAGCCAGGGAGCTCTCGTTTGGACCTACAGCTTGCCCACGCCGATGACGCGTTGGTCTCCTCCGCTGTTCCACTGACGCTGCCGCCTCCTTGTGGGACATACTTGTCTTGCTCATTCTGTTCAGTACTTTTTCTCTCTTTTTTTTTTTTTTTGTTTAGGACACTCCTTGGAATTGGCCTCGTGGGGTCCATCGCAATTCGAGCACTTCATTTCTTTCACTGTGCACGAAGATACGTCATGGCTGCCAGCACAGCGGAGGCATGTCGTATGGCCTGTGCATACAGCGCTTACATGGCCTAGCTTAAGGCACTTGTGGCATCGCAGTGGCCGGGGCACATAAGGACGCACCGGGTGCCTCACGCAGCCCACCTTGACATGATCAGGTAGCGTGTCTCCCTCGAAAAGAAGCTTGACGCTCGTCGATCGACCGAAGCGGTGAAAATCGATGACCTTCACCGTTGAAGACAGAAGCCTTCGTAGCTCTTCGTCGCTGATGTCAATCACGACATCGGAAATAACACCTGCCCTAGTGCGACCACAGTGCACGATGAACGACCGGACTTCTATGTGTCCTAGTATGCGCACGGTTTTCAATTTGTCTAGTGCGGCCTGCGTCGTTACTTCCACTGTAACTACGTTTTTCTTGGTGTTAAAACGCACTTCGTTAATTCCTTTCGGAGCCACATTACCAAGGTAAGTGTTAAGAATCTGTCTGTGTGAAGAATTTAAATTCTTAGACACATCGAGCGGCACAAAAGCGATCCTGAAGTCGGAGTAGGCGGTCCGTTGGGGCCCTGCTCATCCCGTCGTTGGTGGTCTTGCGGTATTTTCTCTTCGTTCGCCTGCCCTCCACGACGGTGTAGCCATCGTCGGAGTCCATTGGCTCGCTGTTGGAGAAACAGGAAACGGACGTCTCCATGCCTACGTTGCAAGCTTTACACTTTATCCCTGCGAGACGCAGTGAGAAGAGGCGTGCTCGACGCTGGTGATGGTGTGCCGTCTGTCATCGCCTCGCATGGCTTTGCGTCCAAAAAGCACAATTAAGCCTCCACTATGGCAAAACTATCGCAGCAAGGCAAGAATCGACGCTTGCTCAGACCACTTCGTCTTGGTCCACCATTTCGTCTTCAGGTTTACGTCCTAGCATTTAGCTGTTAGTGATGTGTGTGTTCATAGCTTATTGTCTGGCGTGTTCAAACCGAAGATTTCGCTAACCGTGTTATCCATTAAATGAAGGGGAATATGTTTCTCGCAGTGGTGCCCGGGCTCCTAGTTGCAGTCGAAGCGGCCGCTGGCATCGTTAAGAAGAATACGTAAAGGGCGACAAGTACATAGTCGTCGCTAGTGTGACGTTCCCGCGGATTGATTACGCGTGCTGTTGGGTCGGCGTCATCGCGTTCCGTCGAGCTGTCGGGCGTCACGCGGCCGATAGCGATCGCTAACCCGCGTAACGAGCAGCACGAACGGCTCTTCGCCGTCGCGGTTATTGCTACAGAAACCAGACCAACACTGCGACTAGCAGTGGAGCCCTGCCAAGCATGCTGACATCGACGACCTTTCCGCCTACACTCCCCCACGCATCCTCTAGTCTTCGTGGACATGGCTAGCTGTCGCGCTTCGTTAAGGCTTCGCCGTTACGCTTTTACACTTATTGCGTTGCGACGGCGTAGTGAGGAGGCGGAGAAGAAAGGCCGACTCATTAGAACAACATGCAGACAGTCTCTCTTTCAGGCGCAGCTTGCAACAGAAGCGCTGCCGCAATCTCAAATTCTTGGCACGGGCGGGTTTAGAGACCCGAGCGCTCGCACGCGTCGTCGCAGGCGTTGACGTGTCTTCGTCGAAGGCAACCTCTTCCAGGCGCCACCACTGCAGCTCAGCTGGGAAGCATTGTGTTCGCGACGTTGTCAGTATCGAGCGATTGCAATCATCGCCTGAGCATGTTCGTCTGAAATGTGCGTGCAATCTACCCCACTATTGTTTCCGTGTGCGAGGTTGCGAAGCGGTGTTGACAGTTATATCGCTGGATTACCGCAGTTATAACTCCTTCTCCTGCTACGTGAAAGTGGCCTTCCCTGTAGAACCACCGCTTTCATCTCACCCTCCATTGTATGCGATCACGGAGATGTTTTTGAAAGCGGATTTCTTTGTGGAACTTTATCACAACTATTACTGCCACTTCCAATTGTGCGCTCGGAGTTTTTTAGAGGATTGTACTTTGTCATGTTGAAGTTTTGCGCAGCCGTGACTTATTATTATTATTATTATTATTATTATTATTATTATTATTATTATTATTATTATTATTATTATTATTATTATTATCATTATTATTATTATTATTATTATTATTATTATTATTATTATTATTATTATTATTATTATTTGTTTCATTTTTGAGTACTTTTTTGCCAGTGTGGAAGAATGTGTGTACAATACAAAACCCAGATTACCCATGAACACATTTGGCCTTTCGAAGGCCGATCTGGTTTTGGTGGTGTTCTCTATCCCGGTATTTCGCTTTGTTCACGCTTTGGTTTTCGCGCCGACGTCAAAGTTGCATTGAAGATTGCACGGTGTTCTTGCAACAGAATAGATCAAGATGCAGGAGATTTTAATAAACATGGCATCGAAGAAAACAATTGCTGAAATTATGTAATTATAACTTAGCATAAAACATAAGAGGTTTCAAACAAAATGGCACAAATTAATGGAAACGATAACTATTTATTTTATTTATTTTAGATACGTTCCTTTAACGTCAAATGACATTTGTGTAAGCGAGCATCGCACGCGTAATGCGAAGACGTGGCATCGTTCCCCACCTGCGGCAAGTTGTTTTTTCATCCACTTTCATTGCCATAAATTTATCATTTCCTTAATTCAATTAGAAAGTACAAGTAATTTCCCCTATGTTGTCTTTGTGTCTTTGTTTGTTGGCTTCTTATAATATGATTAATAAAAATCGGGCCCCTCCGTTAAACCACTTTCCTCTCGTTCATTACAGATTTGAGGGATTACTACGGAAGATTGCATGAAAACAGTTAGTAGTTCCTGATTGTGCAACATTAGCTACGACAAGAAAACATAATTATTAATTAATACATATCAGTCACTAAATTACAAAACGAAACATGATAAAATGACTATTTCTTTATTATGCAATGTTGGCTGAAGCGTTCAATAATTTTTTATGCTCTTCGATAGTGGCCAATAAGGCGAAGGTGATTTCAATCGTTGGACGCGCATGATAACCTGCTATCACAAGTAAAATTTCAATATTTCTCATCTTGCAGTTACATATGACCCACAAGGGGCTTCATACGAGAGACTTCGGGAAGCAATGCAAGCGCCGAGCATAACGTGCAAGTAAATTATTGGGTGGAAAATGATTTACAAAACACGGCCTCGGTGCGCCTTACCGGTCTTCAACCACAGGCAACACGTGCAGGCACATGTGCGCTCCGTTTCGTTACTCTAGTTGTGCACGCGCTCGCTCAGCTGCTGCACGTCTGGGCCGCTAGCGGGACGTGGCCCGACGGCTCCCGAATTAGCCGCCGCTCCCCTGCCGCGGGCCTCGGAGACCTCTCGTGCCAGGAGCACGGCCGACCCGAGACAATGCGTCGCGGGCGCCACCCCGCTTGCAAAGCCCCGGCAAGGTTCGCATACCGAGTGGAACAACCCGTGTCTTGCAGCGCCTGTGTGTGCTGGAGTTCTCTCGCAAACAACGGCGAGCTGTCTCTCGCGACAGGGTCACCTCGCGTCGCGATCCCATTCACGCCTTGTCTTCTTTCGCAATATTTTCCTGCCTGGTTCTAAGTGCGAGGTCGCCGGTTCAACTGCCGGCTGCAGCACTCAAGCGGGGACAGAGTGCGAAAGCGCTTGTGTACAGTGTTTTGGGGGCGCGAGTTAAAACACTTGGGTGGTCAAATCACTCTATCAATGAGGAGCCCTTCACTGGGGTGTCTCATATGCTTTGAGGAGCAGAGGGTTTATGCTCACTCACTCACTCACTCACTCACTCACTCACTCACTCACTCACTCACTCACTCACTCACTCACTCACTCACTCACTCACTCACTCACTCACTCACTCACTCACTCACTCACTCACTCACTCACTCACTCACTCAATCAATCAATCAATCAATCAATCAATCAATCAATCAATCAATCAATCAATCAATCAATCAAATCAATTGTGTTCCTCTATGAAGCGAAGTGAGCCAAAAGGATGACCTTCCACCGAAAGCCGCCTCATTTTTAAGCTTTACCTGTTCAAAAAAAAATAATAAACGTGTATGTATAATTAAATCGCATCGTGGAGCTCTGCATGCGTGCCTCCGATGGTGTAACGTGCATAGGTCCCGTACTTTCCCCTCCCCCACGAGGAGACCATGTCGTCATCGTTATTCTCGTTCCCTCTGGTTATCTCTTTCTACAGCGACGTATATGTACGTCGGAGCTGCAACGTGACGCTCTAATCGTCGCTGTTTCAGTACGGGAACTTTAGCGTAGTACAGGATTTTAGGTACTGGAAAGCCTGCCGTGCACTTTTAGATTCTGCACTTTGACACAACCCATTCAGTCACGGCGTTCGCATTTGTGTACGCGGCCTATTCTTGCCATTTCTGTGCAGTCGTAGCAAGGAATAGAACACAGACATTAAGCTTGAGGTAAATTGAACCTTCTGCTGAACTAAATAACTTCCATTTTACTTCTGAGTGATATGTATCGTTACAGAGTACCACTTTGGTGAAGGTACCACCGTGTTTTATATGACGTTTGACGGGGCATGTCGCTAGCAACCTGGAAATATTTTTCTTTAATTTCTTGAAATACTTGAGGCCACTAAATAACTTGTGCGTGTAGTTCGAGCGGTTGATTCAATTCTTTCTATGAAGGAACGTAGCATGACTGACTTTACAATATTCAAATATTTGTTTACTCTGTAATTATGATGACTCATCAAATGCACAAAGAATAATTACACCTCCTTGATTTGCTTTCAGTAGAATGTCAAGCACACTGGCATAAAATTATCTGTGTTTCACACATGTATCATCAGTCGATCACAATTCGTGACTGAAGGGGATAATTAGTATAGAAGACATATCCCAAAGAATAAGCGCTCACTGCTGCAGAGTTTATTCGTTACACATGGGGTGATTATGTGAGAGAACATCGATCACTCAATCAGTAAATAAATAAATAAATAAATAAATAAATAAACATGTAGGATGTAGGAAGCCTCGCGACAGACTTCTAGCAGCGGTATCGGCTCTCAGCTCGTGAATACTTTAGTGAGAACTCCGGCTGACCTAGATGTTCTCGCTCGTCTACTGGGTTTATGCTCGAAGATAATGTGTAGTCCCGAAATCATTACCGCATGGTATTGTGCGACCGGATCTAGGACACTCACCTGGAGCTGTGCCACATAGTCGTTGATCAAGCGAGGGTTGTATCTCCATTAGCAGAGGTGAAGTCTGCTATAGCTGTGGACGCCCTCGAGTGTTCTTTGGTGAGATGGCTGTGTTTTGTCGAAACCTTCACTAAGACCCCTGGAAATGTCATAATAAAAAATAAAGTGGCAAATAAACGGAGGTGCCACTTTTTTTTTAATGATTACGCAGAATCACTTCCGAAAGCGTGCCCTCGTATATTCACCTTGAGCTCGGAGAAAAGTCACTTCAGCAGGGCTTTGCTTAAATCCCGTTTTATCGGCAACGAAGCTGACAAGAACTCCACGGAATGTTTGTATCCTCAGCTCCAGCGGAATCGCGGAAATCAGGAGGCTGCATTGAGAGAGAGAGAGAGAGAGAGAGAGAGAGAGAGAGAAAGAGAGAGAGAGAAATTTTATTTGCATCAGGGTGAGGCATCTCCCTCGCAGGGATCTGCTCCGCTGAAGAGAGTATCCGCAATATTTTGTGCATTGGAGTACGTGAAGTTTATGAGTAATTTTGAATAGGGTAAACAGACAAGGGAACAAATTAGTTGGAAGTTGTCGCCACGCGACGGCTCTTGATTGGTTAAGGGAGTAGTGTGGTAGGTGTAAGTGCCTCCTGCTATGTCTGTAATGTTGTGACGTTTCCGCAAGGTTTAATAACGGCCGCCAATTTAGGGCATAAAGTCACAGAGCGTAGCGCCTCCTATGGGTGGTGTTCGAAACGTGGGAGCCGTGGCATGTTTGCGCCGCTTGCAATCGCTTCTGGTGTGTGCAGTGCGCAAAACCATGGCCTCCAAGATTTGTTCCCTTTCTCTGACGTGGAAGGGGGCGATTTGGACACCATCTGTTGAGAGCAACATATACCTTTCCTGGTGCACTTGGACAAGTATCTCCGCACCACGCCGACAAAATATGTTGAATAAAAAAATTGTAAAGCAATAAGGAACCAGTCTGAATGAAACAATCCGAACGAAACTGGCTGAAGTTGGTTTTGTAACGCCGACTGCTCGTTGTCATGTATTATGTGCGGATATGGCGACTGTCATAATACAGGTGGCAACCCGAGGCATTAAAACTCGGGCATAAAAATGAAATGACAGAGAGGCATTACTGTAGAACATGAGCGCTATGATAACATGGAAAAGAAGGAAACTTCTGGAAGTCCCGTTGCGCATCAGAGCGATTTCATGAGGATCATTCCGCATAATCATGGCGCCCACCTTTTATACTTCAATGTTGCACCAACTACGGCAAATTAATTCTGCCTAAATCCGCAAGGCGGAGGAATATTCACGAAACGAAAACATATTTAACTTCCAGCTAGTTAGTTTCGCTAACTTAGCCCAGCAATTTACTGTTCTTAAGAAAGGTCGGCCGAGATACACGGCAGCGGGAAGTTCGGGCGCGGGGTCAATTACTTTATGACGGGCTCATTATAATCCGAGAACTCCGCACTGTAGGCTAACAACGGAGCGAACGAGAACGCAGCGGTCTTCTATACCTCTCATTGTAGTTCTGCCTGAATTGAGTTATCAAACGAGCATATGTGAAAGCGAAGATTTGTTACCTTTCTCAGAGGGTAGACAAAGGCAGTTAGCGAAAGGAGAAACCAGGCGCGTAAGAAGGAAAGAAGAGAAGTCGGTTCCTTCCCTCGCGATCTGGTTTGGCACGGTGCCCCCTAAATTAAGTCGCCATAGCACGTCTTGCTTTCGCGGTGGAACGGCAGTGGCCGTGTATTTTCTGCTAGGCATATTCCGCGCTATTACTGAGCGTACAATATGGCTATATGGCCTCCTCGGTCGCCTCTTGCGTTTTCTTTTTGCTGCTCTTTCTTCTCTTTCTCTCCATCGTGACCTCTTGTATTGCGTCGTGCCAGCCTGTGACGCTTCTTTTCCTGGTCCGAGCCTCTCGGCGTCACTGGCGCAGAGGCGAGCAATTTGTGTAAACAGTTCCGTACAGTACATAAGTACGCACACGTCAGTGATACCGCGTCTGTGACAGCCATTTAGAGCGTATAGAGGTTAACATTAAGAGCATTGCGGGGAGAAATCTGGCCTGCGTCCGTCGTCGGTGTGGCTAGCCGCCATAGTGTGGCTGTTCAGCTATCACGCGAGTGACGGGCAGTATGCATGGATTTACCTAGTTTTGCCCTTCTGGAATGTGGCAACTTTGCGGATACTAATGACTCTTTCCCAGTCGATTTATTTTGGCGCGAATTCGCTATGTGGCAACGGTTCTGTTTGCGCACTGTTTTCGGCTGCCATTCGGCGGTTTTAGAACATTACAAACAAAAACATTGTTTAGAATACGAAAGAGTAATTATGCATGGTCATGATTTCTTTGTAAACATATCGAACATTAGCCGCTGAAGCGACTCAGCGGCCAAGACTTTCTGCGGCTTAGGTCGTGGGTTGGATTCTTGCCGCGGCGGCCGCTTTTCGACGGGAGCGAAATGCAAAAAACTCTCCTGTGCTTAGATTTAGGTGCACGTTAAATAACCCCAGGTGGTCAAAGGTAATCCGGAACTCTTCACTGCGGTGTCTCTCATGGTCGCTGTTTCGTTGGGCC
Organism: Dermacentor variabilis; assembly: GCF_050947875.1. Classification (NCBI taxonomy): domain Eukaryota; kingdom Metazoa; phylum Arthropoda; class Arachnida; order Ixodida; family Ixodidae; genus Dermacentor; species Dermacentor variabilis. The sequence continues at coordinate 9,809,975 of NC_134577.1, read as the reverse complement.
TTTAAATTTTGGAAGTCAAGCAGTCGACTTTTCAAACATTACCTGGACTTATAACGGCGCATGCATACCCTGTATAGCGTCCTGATTTAAAGTATGCATAATTTAATCTTATTCTAAAGTTTGCATAGCATCAAAGCACAGTCAACTGCTCTGATGAAATGTTGTCCGACTAACCCACTGCAAATTTGAATCACCGAGAAACAGGAGCAACACACTTTCTCAGTGAATCCATGCAAAACAGAAAAATCCATGTACTAGTCATGATTTATAGTGATGACTCAATGACTGCGACGTCATATTTGCCTCCACTACCCTCCGTGGTTGCTCAGTGACCATGGGGTTGGGCTGCTGAGCACGAGGTCGCGGGATCGAATCCCGGCCATGGTGGCCGCATTTCCATGGAGGCGAAATGCGAAAACACCCGTGTACTTAGATTTAGGTGCACAGTAAAGATCCTCAAGTGGTCGAGATTTCCGGAGTCCTCCACTACGGCGTGCCTCACAATCAGAAAGTGGTTTTGGCACGTAAAACGCCATATTTTTTTTTTTTTTAGATTTGCCTCCACTATGTATAAAACTGATTTCGAGCGCTTCAGCTTCACTGTTCAGTGCACTGCGCTCTTCTGTGGTACTATATCACCCCATGGAGCCCTTCTGTCTAGGTTTCGCGATACGCGTGCAATGTTAACATTTTCTTGCGGTGTAGACTGCACACGAGTACTTTAATTTCGAGTGTGACAAATGCTTATTCAGATCCGTCCTGCCATAGCCGGACGAGATCATTTTCTGCGTTTCACGTGCATTTGAATGTGGAAACCCAGTTATTGCTCCTAATTAATTGAGCGTCCTGTTGTCCGCGACAGGATGTTGCGTTGATACTAAGTTTATTAAAGCTTTCTTCTTCGTAATTCGCTAAAATCATTTGGGAGTTTCAGATTGTGCTTCAGTTGCGGCTCACATTCTTGTTTCTTTTTCTGTCATTCCGTTTTATTGAATTTTATTTTATTGCACTAGCCCCATTTACCCAGTGCCTCATAAAGATGCCTGGCAGATAATAAATAAAGCAAAACACATGTGAAGGAAGAAGTTCAGGTGGCTGGAGAAGATGCCTCGGTTTTCCGATCAAACCGAGTGATAATGCAAATCGGAATTTCAAACACAGATATCTCATTACATGCGGGGACTTCGCTATAGAATAATTCTCGGTAATTGATAATTGTAGTGAAATAGTAAACGCGGGGTTATGGTAATGACTGGCCGGCGTTTTCGTGGCCGCAGAGGTAGGCCTACATTTCGGCACGTTGGCGACCCAGTCTCACGCGTTCTCTGTTGCTTCAGCTGAATTTTTTTCCAACACAGTTTGTAGCCGATCCTCGGCCTAAGCATGTTGACTTTTTAATTACAAATATGAGAAGTATGGACGTCCAGTGCTCTAGGCGTGCCCGGGCTAGAGATCCATCTTAAAAGCCATGTGTGCCCGTATGGCTGCGTTGTTCTCCTGCGCTGTCTTTAGAAACCTCTCTTAAGACAGGTATGAAGATGACAAACACGCGAGTTTAACGTCTATGTATTCCTTAATTTCTTTCTCTCTCACTGCGCGCGCGTGTGTGTGTGTGTGTGTGTGTGTGTGTATGTGTGTGTGTGTGTGTGTGTGTGTGTGTGTGTGTGTGTGTGTGTGTGTGTGTGTGTGTGTGTGTGTGTGTGTGTGTGTGTGTGTGTGTGTGTGTGTGATGACAGCGCTCGACGAAAAAACACAGACGCACACACGTTTGATGGTAGCGTAACCTTAACTCTAACACCAGTTGTTGATGGCGACCGCGACGCAAGGCTGACAGGAGAGATTGCAGACCTGCTCTAGAGTCGCAGAATATAGCCCAATGATTTGGTAACTGTTGATTCAAATAGAGGACTGTGCTACGAAACAGCCGAGATTATTGTTCAGGTTACTAGGAAGAGTCAGAATTGTGCAGGCCATGTAATGCCTAGAACAGACACGGGTGTGGGCCTTCGGAAACTGTGTTTAAGAATTTGAAGAAAGAAAAGTGCAGGCACACGTAGAAAGCAAACACAAAAGTTTAATTTCGACGTTTCGGACGAGGTCCGGCGTTTATCAAGATTGTGATGTGTGCTTGCAATCGCACCATAGCTTCTACATGCACCGAAAATAGAAACGTCAGTCGAAGGTCTTAAAGAATAGAAGCGATGTTTCCATATTGGCAGTGGCACAATTATCCTTACACCGGCTATTTGACGAGTACCAGGAATCTATTCGCGTCTGCTAGGATCGTTCTGTGATCAAAGAAAGTGCGACTGTAGCTTATGTTGCTTGTCGACTAAGACGCACGTCGTCACCAACAATAGCGGAATTAGTGGCGATTTTCCAAGCCACTTATTTTATCAAAATATATGGGACACCAAAAAAGTGGCAATATTTGTACGGACTCCTTTCAGCTTTAGCATATATTGAAAATATTGATGACAACCAACCACGCACGAATAACTTCCGCAGTCGTGAAGAGTTTGACTCAGGCTACTGAAAGAAAAGTGATAGCACCGTGGCTCTCAGGACATGCTGCTACAGCAGGAAACGAGTTAACGGACTCGTAGCCAAAATCGGCCCATAAAGATGCAGAAATTGAACTCATCCCTTTATCACCCATGGACCGGCAACGGAAATTTTGAGTACTAAAGAAGGACTTCTGTGTGTCAACCTGTTTCAATGGAAATGCTAAAGAATCGGTTCTTTGCGAAGTGGCTTCTCAACTCAAATTCCAGCTGGATGTAGAAATTTAGATAAGTACAGAGACAATAATTCATCGACTGTGCCTTGGGACCGCATACACCAAACATTTTCTATATCGCATAAAACGGGCTTCTTCCCCAGCTTGCTCCTACGGCAACGACGATGAGGATGTTCGCCATCTACTCCTCGAATGCCCCTGGCACACGACGCAAAGACGGCAGCTAGAACAAGAGCTACACTCCACTGATACTCAGCAACCTTTCTCGGTTGCAATATGGCTGAGCCTATGATCATCGAAAATACTACAACGAAAAGCATTGAACGTATTCGAACATTTTCCGAAGGCACTGGCACCCTTAACAAGTACTTATCGCACTGAATGGTCACACGATGTATCTACAACTTGCTTGTATTATTTGTAATTATTATCTCTTATATATTACGTGTTATACTCTTTTGTATTTTATCTATTCTCATCTGTTTACATGCTCATCAGTGTGCATCACGGCCGCTTGTGTGTGTTTGTGACTGTTTACAAACTCATTGTGGCGCGACTTGCTTTGCCTTCTATATTTATATGTTGGTGGGTGTATAGGACTGTGTGCTGTGGATTTCTGGCGCTATGACGTGGATTCATTTTTTTCATTTTCTTGCTACATATCAATGTTTTATACTGCTATTTCTGCTGTGTGAAATGCGGTAGTCGTTACCATTACAGGGTGACTACATCTATTTCTTTTATTTTCATTTCAATAAAGAAAAAAACGCCATTGGCAATGAAAGTGCCTACAAAGCTGCTTGTGAGGCACGTGGAGTTAGCGAAGGCAACACGATTCCGTTGTCAAGAACGGATGCGGAGCGGCACGTCAGCGGTCTCGCCCGCACCGTCACATTGAGGAAATGGAATGCACCGAACTGCCTAACCCACGTGTTAACGCGATGGACTCACATATGAAGTTACAGCTTTTACCCGGTTTTACACGACATGAAGAAACGTTACCATGTCGCCGGCGAATGAAAAAATTTTTTTCGCGTGCTTACGCATTCCTGAGTGGAATGGTGGATAGTACCACTCGCAACAAATGTGGATTAGAAGAAACCATAAAGCACCTCCTGTGTGACTTGCCCCCAAACGAAGTTGAGAGGTTTTCCCTTCGCCCAGTTTTAGGGCACTTAGGCAACAGGCCTTTCACACAGCAGAAGATCCTGAGACCGTAGCTTCGTGCGGCTGCAACGTGCAAGAGAGGGAAAGCGAAGAAAGGCAGTGGGGTTAACAACACGCGAGTCTCCATTTGGTACCTTGCACTTGGGTGAGCGAAACAGGAGTTGAAAGGAAAGAAAAGAGACAGAACAAAAAAAAATCGAAGTCACAAAAGAACTGCTACGCTTCTTGAGATGCACCAGCCTGTAAGATCGCTTGCGATAAACTGAACAATAATTGCTGTACGTTCGTGCATACTGTAAACTTCTCTCCTTTTCATCATTCATGCTCTTTCCCACTTTTTCCTGTGCAGGGTAGCCGACCGGGCTCATCCTGCTTAACCTCTATACTTTTCCCTTATCACCCCTCTCTATTTCTCTCTCGCTCTTGGCCATTCTTGTTTGCTCTATAACAGGGGTAGCCGGTATTGTAGTTGGCACACTTTGTCAGGCTGTTTGGCTGCCAGGTCATTGCAGTATCTCTGGCAAAGATTTCGTCGACGAAGCTGCTAGAAAAGCACTGGAAGGAGCAAACCTTGTTTCTGTACTTTTATCGAGGACTGCCGCAGCCCAACATTTAAGCAAACTTGCGCACCGTGTGAGATTGGAGAAGTTTCTCACGCCTGAATTCACCCAGCATTGATTTCATTCTCTCAACCCATCTATGCAACTGCGGCTCTTATGTGGGCTTCCGCCAAGTGGTGAAACAGCGCTGCGCCGCTTACACTTGGGCGTTGGATTCACCATTGCTTGATTGGAATGGCTGATAGCGGCGCGTGCAATGCCTGCGGTGTCGAGGAGACTATGGAACACCTACTGTGCTACTGTCCATCTTTTGAAAATGAAAGACATGACCTTTGCAAAGCTCTAAATCAGTTAGGTAGAAAACCGGTCACCTAAACAAGATCTTGGGACTATAACCATATCACAGCAGCGCTTCTGTGGCCTTTTGCAGCGCATATCGCAGCTCTAGAAGGCCACAAAGCGCTGCTGCGATTTTTGAAAGCTACCGAACGGAGTGACCTTCCGTGACCCGGACTGAGTGACCGTCAGTGGTATAGAGCAGAAAACGGTAACCACGTCGGCGATATCCACAGTGGACTTTCTCTTCTCTTAATGTATCCCTCCTCTTTTCCATTCCCCCAGTGTACGGTAGCCAACGGCGCTCAATTCTGGTTAACCTCCCTGTCTTTCATTTACCATTTTCTCTCTTTTGCCACGCTGCCCTTCACACAAGTAAGATGAGATCAAAGTAATTTGCCACGTCAGAGGGAAGCATTCATTATTGTATGCTGGAAAGATTTACCTGGCCATTCGCCTGGCATTCTACTCTAAGTGACGAAGGTGACAAATGAAATGACACATTCATACTTGGTACACACGAACAATCGGATAGTGTAACAAGCAACGAGAGTGTTTGGCGCAGGCCAATGTCTCCGAGGAAAGCTAAAGGCGCATTTGTTGCGACCGAGTTGTATGGCCTGAATTAGCATGTAGCCTCCAGCGGATTTTCTCTGAGAACTTATTCGCCTAACGAAGGCTCGTTGCGTCAAAGGGTCTTGCCTGCGCACTTCAACCGCGACGTCTCAGGATTAATCCGCACGCGCGGCATATAATTTCTGTACGTCTCTGTTCTCGGTGACCCCATTGCATACGAGTCCCTGGAGCTTCCATTCAAGGTCTGTCGCCACAAACCCGCGCACCGTCTCCGGGAAAAGCATCGGCAGACGGCACCTCCTGGCACGACGACACGGGAAGCTCGAACAGACGTGTCGGCGCGCGCATGTAGTACATCGCGTGTGTAACCGTGTCGCAGTAAAATCGCGCAATGTGTGGGATCCAGAAGGGAGCTCTGAGGTGATCGCTCAACCGCGGAGCGAAGCGGTGCTTGGTTTTAAAAGCACTTATAATATTGCATAATTATTACCGTTTCCATGACATGCACAGCCACCAGTGCCCGCACAGAATCATTTTAACGTCCAGGGCAGGTCCACCTCTTCCCTCTGTCTCGAGCAGCGCAATCCAAAGACTTTAAGCGTGTTCAGTGCTGCATGAAATTGTGAGCGCGCCCTGTTACCTACACTTCTTAAGAGGGCTTTGCCGGGTGAACACCCATTCAAACGTAGTAGCTGGGTCGTGAGAGTCTGGAAAGCTTGAAGTCGCAGAGGGTGTCACTCAGCTTTATAGAGTACTTTTTTGTTCGATGCCGGCTGAGGGACTCCCAGGCACAGTTGAAGACCTTTTCTGTGTATGACTTCCGAGCGCCCGCGTTTACTAGCTGAGGGTGACATCACAGGTAGCTGGTGTAGGATACGAATGCTATGACCAGTGTTGTATGTAGCCGTAACATATGTCGACGTCAGGTGGTTGCCCTAGCGTATGCCAGCTACTCGCTTGAGCACATGCAACTTAATTGTAGCACGATTGCAGTCAGAGAGCTGCATTCCATCTGCAGAATCGAAGTCATTAGTTCTGGAACAATTGAACACTGCTCACCTGAATCCACCTACAAGTGTACACAGGTGGCTCTGTCAGAGTAGACGAACACCGCTGCACAACTGCATTCTATATTCCCTCTCGGAGGTATACGTGGTCTGGCTGTCTGGACTTTATAGCCTCGTGGACAGTTGTGGAACACGTGGCAAAGCTGTGGATCTACGCAAGCTGGACTTTGCCTCCACATACTATGGTTCTCCGTACGGACTCACGGGGTGCATTGCAACAACTCTACCGTGGTCTACCGTCCATCAAGTTCCCGCGAAGATCACTAGCCCTCCTCAAAGAAATAGGCAACAAAGGCGTCACAGTATAGTTTCAGTGGATTCACTCCCACATTGGTATTGCTGGCAACGAAAAAGCTGATGCTCTTGCATACGCAGCGCTCCATTCATCCTCGCAAAGTCAAGGGCCCAAAGTGGAATCAAGTTAAGGTATCTGACATTCGAAACCACTTTGGGTCACTTTGGGCTTCACCACATATATCATGCGTAACCAAGAGATTTCGTCTAGAAAAAGCTTCACTTCTATATTGAATAAGGGTAGGATCTTCTCGTACACCGGCATGGTTATTTATGACGGGGCATAACGAGTCCTCAGAACTGTACGGCATGTGACGTGACAGGAGACATTGAACACTTTCTGTGGTTGTGCGAGAGAGAGAGAGAGAGAGAGAGAGAGAGAGAGAGAGAGAGAGAGAGAAAGCAAGGACAGGAAAGGCAGGGAGGTCAACCAGAAGAGCTCTCCGGTTTGCTACCCTACACTGGGGCTGGGGTAGAGGGGAATAAAAAGAGAAAGAAGGGAGAGAGTGAGCACTGAGTACATGTGTGCGGGACGCTATGCACAGGGACACTATAAACGGTCTCTTAAGCCGTTGCACTTCATGTATTGCACTAATGCACGATTGGCTTTTCGTGCCAGTGACGGGTGTAGCCACGGTCCGAGTATCTTTGACTCGGTGAACGGTCTTAAGTCTAGTTGGTGTAAAGTTTCCCGCAGAGAGAGGCGTTGTACATCGCAGCGGGGGCAGGTACACTATAGGTGCTCGATGGTCTCCTCGCACCCACAGGAATAGCACATCGGGCTCTCGGCCATTCCCAAACGATAGGAGTATGAGTTCGTGAACGCTACTCCCAGCCACAAGCGGTACAGCAAGGTTGCTTCGCCACGGGATAGGCTAGATGGCAGTTGTAGCCGTAGCGTGGGGTCCAGGTTATATAATCGGCAATTGAAGGCACTTGAACTCCAGAGATCTTGCGACTTTTTGCGTGCATGTAGGAGAAGTTCCCTGGCAGCGTCCGACCTCGCCAAAGGTATTGAACGCGTCTGGGTATCTTCGTGGGCAGACCGGGCAGCCTTGTCAGCTAGGTTGTTGCCGACGATGCCACAGTGAGCAGGAATCCATTGAAATATAATGGTGTGCCCTCTTTCCAGAGCATGATGATGCACTTCCCTGATGTCAGATATCATGTGCTCGTAAGTTCTGTGACGTAATGTAGACTTTAGGCTGTGAAGGGCTGCCTTAGAGTCACAAAATACGACCCATTTCTCTTTTGGCTCTTCGGTGACGTACATCGTAGCGGCATGGAGAGCTGCAAGTTCTGCCGATGGAGATGTAGTCGTGTGCGACAATGTGAATTTAACTGTAACCTTCTTGGCTGGAACGATGAATGCGGCAGTTGAGCTGGTACGTGAGGTCGAACCATCGGTATATATGTGTATGCGGTCATGATATGTCTGGTGCAGTAATAGGAGCGTAAGGTTGCTTCAGAGCCGGCGATCTATAGATGATTGAACGTTTTTGTAATTCCAGGAATAGCAAAATTCACTTTAGGCTGACGTAGGCGCCACAGGGGAGATGAAGGCTTCGTCGCCAGTGTAAAATATGACGGTATGCACTCTTCATGAGCGCTAATCACTCGTGAAAAGGCCGCTTGAGGTCTCTCGGCTGGTTAGGGAGACCAAATGATGGTCGGGGATCCTTGACAGAATGTGCGCTCAGAGAGTCGACAGCTACGTGCGTCTGGATCATATGGTCCCCAGCGATGGCAAGTGTTGCTGCTGTTGACGTGCACCGAGGCAGCCCTAAACACGTGCGTAGGGCTTGACCTTGTACGCTCTCCAAAGCGCGAAAGTTCGTCTTGCATGCATTTGACGACACTGGTAGACTGTAACATAGGAGTCCGAGAAACAGTACCCTGTAGAGCTGCATCATAGAACGGAGTGGTGTACCCCAGTCGTGCGCGAATGCCAAGATGAATGGACGCTCTCGTGCATAATCTGCCAAGGATCAGTTATAGCACGCAAATGATGAGTTATAGCACGCAAAGGATCAGTTGTAGTACGCAAAGAAACTTCACGTCTCCTTATGATATTCTTAAAAGAGATTGGTTTGATAGACATGTGGTCAAACATCACAGTGATATTGTAAGAGACGCCCGGGCGGAGCAATTGCCGGCTTCGATCGCGAGGCTAAACCCACATTTGCGACAACCCACCACCGCCACCATCTCCACCACCACATCATTTTAACGTCGCGTGAAGCGCATATTTGCCCTAGTACCATCTAGAAAGTTTCTCTTCTATGCCTAAAGCTAGCTGCGATTTCATTCTTAATTCTTTACCTAACTGCAAAGTATGACCTAGACTGTCATGCAGAACAGTAGCAAGATAGATAGAGAAAAATAAAGGCAGGGAGATTGATCACAGTGGAGCTCAGTTGGCTACCCTATACATGGGGAAGGGGTCAAAGAATGATAAGAGAGAATCAGTGTGCGCATATCTGCAGATGAATGTTCTCTCACATGTAGCTACATGTGCTCGTGTAGCCCACTTGCCTTAATGAGCGCATTAGCGCATTGGTGGCTTTGTGAAAACTAAAGTTCTTCTACCCAAGGTCCCAGGTTTGTACTTCCGAGGACATTCTGTTCTCTAAGCTGCAGGAACTAGTACGCAGAGTATGTTAGTGTTAGTCGGAGGAAAGACACTGGCGCAGAATGTGTTATATAGCTTGGTCACGTTTTTGTAAGGATGGCTTACAATACTAAACTTCATAATAATGCCTGTTTACCTTTTCTCTTTCTGGTGGTTCTCCTTGTCTTTCTTGCCGTATGACCTTCTACAAATATTTATATACCACAGCCGTAGTAAGTCACTTGAGCTTGTTCTCTGCAATGTGTCCTCGGTCCTTCTCTTTCCCCACCAACTTATATACGCTTCTTTTCATCACGATCAGTTCCCATCTTGATGAGCTTTGTAACTCGCTGTTCTAACGCACTTTGATATTTGGTCGCAGAGCATGCCGCTAGCTACCGCCGTTAACACAATACGACGTTACAAGCAAGTTTTGTGCCATCGCTCTGGATAGTTCTTAGGCTACTTGTCTAGGAATGTTATACGTTTATCATAATCCTCTTATCGTAAGTAGACGGTCTTGATCTCGACAAGTGTTGAAGCGGTCGTTCGATTTTGTCGGGCGACCGCTTCAACAAATCGGTCTGAGAATCATATAGCTTTTCTGGTAAGTGGAAGTGTCTGCAGCAACGACGCACCGATCTCTTCGGGGTGGGTGAACGGCGTGAGCTGTAGAATCCGCTGCTCTCCGCATATTTATAGGGAGCGAACGTGCAGAAAACGACGAAGAGCGTCGTCCAACTAGTGCGCCTGTAAGGGTGATGCTACCCATCCAGTCGACATACAATTGCCAGCTCGCGCGCGTTGACTCACTGCAACTTGTGTCGCTACGAAGGCCATCACGTCCTGCCGTTAGTTTTGCTTTCCCGCGGCGCTTCTGCGCATGTGAAGCGGCCTTCGCTTGCTTTGTTTATTATGTCTATATTGGTGTTCATCTCCGAGTTACGCCTAGGAGTAACGAGTAGTGAAAGGGAGAGAGGCTCTAAGCTGGTGACGGGAGCGAAAGGCGATCCCGAGCGATGAGAACAAACTCCTCCCTTTTAACGGCAGCAACGTCGGGTGTTTTTGAGGACATCTTCGCCGGAGTCCAGCAGCTGCGGAGAGACACGAAGCCAGATGCCAATCTCTCGACTGTTGCGCCCCGCTCCTGGGACGGGACGGTACGGTTGCGTCTCGAGCTTAATCCTGAAAGTAAATCCCACGGATCCGTGTTTGCTTTCTTCGTTCGCGTCCCTGGACCTCCTTGCACTCTTCTTTCATTCCTCATGGACCTCAAGCAATTGAAATGTTTTGTTTACGGTGCGCGGCAGTGACCCTGCGAAGAATTTTTTTCTTACTCTTGGCAACAAGCAAGCAGGCCTGTATGTTTCTGGCTTCGGCGTTCAGATTGACCTTTTCGTGCTGGAACGGGCACCGAGAAACGGCACAAGTTCGAGGATCAGGCGCTGATATTGTGACGGGGTTGCGTCATCCAGCTGGAGATATAGAGGCGTCTCGGTGCCATTGAATGCGTTATTGGCCGCACCACTTAAAACCGTCAGGGGCTTGCATCTTGAGCATCGATGTGGGGGGGCCGATGTGCGATAGTGGTGTGTGAATCGTGATAAGGCGTCAGGCGGCAGCTGTGCTGCCTGGCAGGGTCGCGATGTACGCTTGGTATATTGTGTTCGTTGAATATACGTTTTTCTTAGCCTTTCCTTCCAATATATGAGTCACGCTTTGGCCCACATCTCGTATATTGTCTTCTGGCGCTGAAATGTAGTTTGGATTCCTTGGGGCAACATTCAGCCGGTGTTAAAAAGCAGAGTTCCCAGTAGGTGTCTGCGCGGTGTTGTCTTTGGGTCCGTAGGGAAGAGTGCCACAAGGGGTCTGACGCTTGCCAGAAAGCGTTTGACGGCTCGCGCTTTGCTAAAATGAAGAAGACTACCGTGGTTAGCTTGAGGGGCCCCTGTTTCTACCAATCAAACGCCAAGAGATGCTTATAGCTCGGATTTCTTTTGTGTCATCGGGGACCTGGCGGTCGCATTGTGTATAGCTGGCTAATCCATTTGGCGCTGTCAGCTTATGCATCGTGATTCCGGATAAAGTGTCGCTAATCCTACGTTCTTCTTGGCACCCAAATCGTACTTGTACCTCTTGGCCTTGTGACCCGATAAGGTGTTTTAAGCGAATGACTGCGAGAGGGGAACCTTGATTGCCCAATTTTGAGAGCTTAAGCCAGCTTCTCAAGAGAACAAGTAACCAGTGGGGCATATTAATAAATTTCCATATTCGTTTAAGCCCGAGCATAATTTCAACTCTCTCATCGGTTTCCATTCATTTTGGTAGCCACAACGTGAGGTGAATCAGATAGTGGTCTTTAAGCGGTCTGTCCTTCTACATTTAGTACAAGTCCTCAGCACAGGACGCGGTCCAAGGAAAATAAAAAAGAAAACGCTAATGGCGTCTCTTTGTCCCCAATCTTTCTCTGTGAGAATCGGTGAGTGGGGCACAGCCGAAGGAATAAAAATGCCCAAGTAAACGAACGCACTACGATGGCCTTGTCTCTTGGTTCGGTACAAGGGTTGCTTGGTACCATAAAAGCAGGCGCGACGAGGCAGTAGTAACGAACTCATTCGACAACTCGCGAGAAGAAGAGGCTCCACGACCGTCTAATTCCGGCTAGCGAGTCACTTTAGAGATCACGCTGCTCTCTAAAAGATAGACGTACTCTGGCTTACTCGTGCCCCCGCATTAGTGTGAGTGATGTGTTTGTTATTTACTCTTACAAGCTGTACCGTCGTTCGTGATAGTTTGTATAACCGGCATCGAGCTTAAAATGAATGACACGGTAGATGCACAAACGATTTGTAGATAAGGTGCAACTTCTTCGAAGTGACACTACGGCTATGAGACGCCGTATCGGTCATTGCTGCAATTAAGTTTTGGCCGCCTGGAGTGCACCTAGAATTACAAGTACACAGCCGTTCTCGCGTCAGTATGCGTTCGCTGTGGCCGGGATACGAACCCGTGCCCTCGTACACAGTATAATGACGCAATATCCAAAGATTTATTTATTTGATACTGTCAACCCCGATCTTGGGTTCATTACAGGGAGGGTGATGTGTCAAGAATACATGATACATAATTTTCTTTCTATACAACATGCAAATTCACTGGCGCTCTTGGTAGTTAACAGCAACAACGAGAAAAAACAAAGGAGCAAAGAACAGTAGTTATGCAAAGAAAAGTCAACAAAAATGCTCATAGTAAAAATTCATTATACATCCTCGCAAAAGAAAGTGTCTAACGCATTTTCAAATTCGGCAGAGCCCTCGTTGCTCACAACTGCATCAGGCAATCTGTTCCACATTTCAATCGTGTCAGGAAAAAAAGGAGAAACGAAAAGCATCAGTACGTGTTAGATAAGGTTGAATAGCTTTGGTATCGTTGAGACGATCGCATCTCCTTCCTGGAGGTTGTAGATATAGACCCTTGTTTATTTTTGTTCGCCCACTCATGATCTTAAAAAGAAACTTTAGCCTATGCTTACGTCTGCGTTCCTCCAGAGGCTCTAGTTCACAAGATTTTAACAAGGCTGTAACAAACTCCATGCGTCGGTATTTTCCGCATATGAAACGGACTGCCAATCTTTGTATTCTTTCTATTTTTGCTTTCAGGACTTTCTGATGAGGGGACCACACAACACAAGCGTACTCCAAGACTGGTCGTACAAAAGTTTTGTAGGCTGTTAATTTCACGTCCCGTGTAGCGCATTCCAGTTTTTTCTTTAAAAAATATAGTTTTTGGTTTGCCTTGGAACATATATTATCAATGTGCGAATGCCATTGCGATGTGTGCATAATACTGACTCCTAAGTATTTGAAAGAAGCTGCATTATTCAGAGGATGGTTTCCGATGGTGGTATGTGAAGGAAAGTTCGCTCCTACTTGAGCGAATATGAGTAAATGTTGTTTTTCTATAGTTTATTTCCATGTCCCATTTTAAACACCACTCGTGTAATGCCTGTAAACGTCTGCTCAGATTAATTTGGTCACCTTCGCAACCTATTGGGGAATGAAACAAACAATCATCGGCAAAAAGTTTCATTTTAACAGGCGCTTCAACTAGTGCACCGATATCATTAACGAACAACAAAAACAGTATTGGTCCCAAAACAGAACCTTGGGGAACCCCAGAGTGCACACGCAATGGATTTGAAATGCAATCCTCAATCCTTACAGACTGTTGACGCATAGATAAATAGCCCTATATCCATTGTATTACTTCTTTACTTATTTACTTTACATTCAAGCATATAAATCACATCCGAAATTGTACAATTGCAGCTAGATTTGACTTCATGAGTATAACTATTTGCGGTGCTTTTAATTTTAATGTCACTTTGAAGGTGCCTGCAGGTTTTGCACCTAGGGCGACAACAAGCTTTTATTACGGGGGAATGCTGTTGGCTGACTTTTGCGTGCACTAAGATGTCTTTAAAAAAATATTCTAATGCACTCCCAAACATAAACAACATCCTAAGAAAATACCACCCAATAATATCAAGTAACGAGCGTCTGCGAAAAGTGTTCCCGGATGTACCCAGGGTTACCTATCCCCGAAACAAGAACTTTAAAGACATGTTAGTGCACGCAAAAGTCAGCCAACAGCATTCCCCCGTAATAAAAGCTTGTTGTCGCCCTAGGTGCAAAACCTGCAGGCACCTTCAAAGTGACATTAAAATTAAAAGCACCGCAAATAGTTATACACATGAAGTCAAATATAGCTTCACTTGTACAAGTTCGGATGTGATTTATATGCTTGAATGTTCCTTCTGTAAGAAACAATACATCGGTGAAACAGGACAATCAATGAACGTCAGATTAAACGGACATCGCGCGGACACAGCTAAAAAGCTTCCCAAAGCCGTCGCCGAGCATTTCAACCAACCAGGTCATAACTTTGACGAACGTAAACTTTACATCTTACAGTCAAATTTCCGTTCTGATCGAGAAAGAAAATACAGAGAATCATACCTTATCCATAAGTTCAAGACATTGCAACCAATAGGCATAAACGTTTCAAAGGGAGCTTTAGAATATATTCGCTATGGTAAACTTCAAGCTATAGGCAACAACACTTAGTTTGATTTCTTGGCGTATCCTCCCCCCCCCCCTTGTTTTTCTTTTTTTTCTTTTTTGTCAACCGGCGTGTCAGACGCCGTTGACACGCCGGCTAACGCGTGTGCGTTGACAAACCGGGGTGGTGGGAGGGGGGGGGGGGTTTACTGGCTTTGACCTTGTACACAGCGTTCCTTTACTCTCAGTTCGACACGCTAACACATTTTTCCCTCGTTTCCGCATCGTCCCGTCTCATACCCTCTCCCCTTTAGATGAACCCCACCTATATAATACCGTGGCGCGGAAAGCATACGTCGCCTTGAAGAAGACAAGTCCACTTGTCGAAACGTTGGCTCCTGCATTCACCTTGTTCACGTTTTGCTCATCGTCTTACCACTTCCAGTGCCTCGCTACCTATTGTAAATTGCTGTTCTCTTCCGAGACTATTAAACATTAGTTTTCTGCACATTAATTTTTAGACCCACACTGCGTCGTTGTGAGCAGCTTCAAAGGTCGCGGTTTCATGACTGTTCAGAACGTTATAACAAGGTACCATCAACGCACCTAAATGACTTTGTTCGTTACATTTTTACTTCGCATCTCCTTATCCGTATTCCTCGATATCCGGCGCAGCGCACTGAGTCTTCTTTTTTTTTTCCATGCCTTGCTGAAAGGCTAAACCTACTAGCATAAAACAACAGACAGCTGGGCAACTTGGCAGGGTTTTATGATTTAAATGAATATAATGCGTAAATGCGTAAAGAAATGCTCACAAAAGATAACACGACTGCACAAAATTCTGATTATCAACTGAAATGTCAAACTGTGAAGGAAAAAAAGGAAAACCACTAAAGCTATCTGCGCATGCTTCAGTCAAGGCAGCACCAACCCATCAGTCATGGACGCACTCGTTACGTGAAAAAAAATGGTTCTAGCATGACGGTAGAGAGAGAGAGAGAGAAAGGCAAAGGAAAGGAAAGACAGGGATGTTAACCAGAGATTATTTCTAGTTGGCTACCCTGTGTCTGGGGTGAGTCAAAGGGATGCGATAGTACTAAATGTACTGGGGGAAACTCTGGCGCTACGATTATTGAAGCACTAAAATAAAAAAGAAAACAGTAAACTATGGAGTTTTACGCGCTAAATCCACGATCTGATAATGAGGCACGCCGTAGTGGGGGACTCCGTAATAATTTGGGCCACCTGGGGGTCTTTAACGTGCACCTAAATCCAATTACACGGGTGTTTTCGCATTTCGCCCCCATCGAAATACGGCCGTCGTGGCCGCGTTCAACTAATATGGGAATGATACTTTGTACATAGATTCGCCTGGTGTTCGTGCTTGTGGCTTCAGACGTTCTTGTGGCTTTGCTTACTAAGCTTTGTTCGCCTTTAATTCCTTAAATTTTCAAGCAGTCTTATTTTTCTAAAAGCAGAAGGTAATCCCAGTCTGCGCACATGCATAATCATTGATAATTGCTGGATTTATATATCCTGCTGAAAAACCAGCGATGGAAGTCGCAAAGCTGTTTGACGTCATATAAGGACTGAATTTAAGTCAGTCCATGTACTAACATTCCCATACCGGCTAAACCACCGCGCTCGAAGCTTCTTAGACGCTGTAGTGCCACAGTTCTCTCTAGTATTTTTTGTGGCAAACTCTATGGATAACACTATTCATGGAGGACGGTGAAACGCGCATTTATACGTACGTGTTGCCGCGGTTAATAGTGTGGCACTCTGTGGCTAATAGGTGCAAATGTCTTGTTCGATTCTCCAGACAGCCTTCTCTTTTATAGTCAGGAAAGTGGCCATACACAAAGACTGCTGCGGCTCCGTGTATACCCGCAATAAGCTTTCTGGCGTGCCTATTCTCACGTGTTTCCTAACATCGTTTTCGGCACGTGGCCGCTAAAGTATAGCTGGCTCCAAGGCGGCTGGCGTGCTGACATTTCTCGCGTACCTGTGTCAAACGGCGCCGACTAGTTATCGACGCGTGCATCGCGGCGTGTTGTGTGCGTACATCCCGTTCACGCGTTTTCTCTCTCGCATTTGCGTCTACCTAGCGAACGCAAAGACCGCTAGTGTGGCGGCGCTATAATTTGCGATCCGGAGATCATCAGGGCGACACTTCCCATATTTCAGGCCGTGAGCTTCTTCGATCTTTTCTTGTTCTTCTGAGGCATCTATGTGGCGCAAACATCCTACGACGGGCGAGACGAGGTTTGTAGCGAGGGTTATTAGTTAACACTCTTGGAGAGGACGTGATAACCGTGTAGATGTTGAAAACGCTGGGAAAACACGGCCGTAATGCTGTGACGTAGCGTCCGTTCGCCGCGCACGTATGCCACATGAAGGCGGGGGTCATCGGGCAGCCGTGTACTCCGTTTCACGTTGCGTAGAAGCGCACGTGCTTGTCTGTGCGTGGTGGTGTAAAGCATCGCTTGCGTCGTCCGCATCACAGCTTGCATCCCTTTGTAAGCGAGCATCTTGGTTTTCCCCGGGCTTTCTCGCTTAGCGGCGACTAGCACGGTGGTTGGTCTGCGCGAAAATATTTTGCGCGTTCCTATCGCCACCTCGTTTGTTGATGCACCGTTCTTCTTGACTCACTGCGTTATAAGCCCCTAAGCGCGTTGCAAACTTGGGCAGAGAGCGAAGACTCAAGTTTCGACTATTGGCATTCTCGCACGGAAGTAAAAGAGAGAGGAATGGCTTCCGGGCTAAATATGCTGCGCGTCCTTTCAAAGTGTAAGAGCTAGAGCTTGTGGCAGTCTCGCTGGCCGATGTGTTACACGCGCCCGCGGCACGAAGCAGCGGGCGAAAGAAATTTCGGTGTGCCGGGGTAAGGAGTCGTCGTTTGCGCAGGGGCATGTGTTTTCGAGCCTCGCCAGCGTGAACTCTTTCGCGGCGCGGATGTGTTTCGACTGGCTGCTGTCTCGCTTCCCTGGACTACTGTAAGTGAACGCTTCCCATGTTCGGGCGGGCATGACGCCGGTGCTCGGTCTAGGCTCGCCGGAGCACG